>NW_012145634.1:5021371-5032803 GCF_000956105.1 Propithecus coquereli
CAGGGGGGCCCAGCCTCCGAGTCAGCCCGGCCCAGGCACCAGATGATTCCAGCCCCAGCTGTTCCCGGCAGAGAAGAGCCGTCCCAGGGAGCCCTGCTCGATTCTGTGGCCTGCAGAATCCAGGACTGTGTCACCACTAAGTTCTGGGGGGGGGTTCATCATGACGACAGATGACTGGACCCCAGGAATTACTTCCTTACTTCTCTTCTCCCTTCAGGCCACTGCCTTGTTTTTATATAAGCACCCCACACACACATATCAAAGCCCCAGAGCCCCGGTTCCCAAACTGTGCCGCATCACGCGGGCATCTCTAAAACACTGGTGCCCGGAAAAACCCCAGTAGAGGAGTAGCCTACAAAATACCCGACCAGGGCTCCGCACGACTAAGTTCATCAAGAACAAGGACAGTCTGAGACTGCTTCCTGGATGGGATCTCAGCACCGAAAATGGACATTACGTTAAAACTAAGGAAATCTGAGTAAACTATGAACTTTCATTACTAAGAATGTATCGATATTGGTTCATACCACACCAACGTAAGATATTAATAGTAGCAGAAACTGGCTGTGGGCATATGGGAACTCTCTGTGGTATCTTCTCAATTTTTCTACAAATCTAAAGCTGTTCTAAAAATTAAAGTCTATTTAAAAAATATCAATGCCCAGGCCCTGCCTCTAAACAGTCCAATTTCTGGGATGTGATGTGGGCACTAAGGTTTTGAAAAGCTCTCCTAGTGATCCTAATGCACAGCAAAGTTTGCAGTTTGGAAGAAAAAAACTTGCTTCGAGAAGCTGGGAAGATAGTTATAAATAGCCAGGAAGAGATTTAGAAATAGATAAAAAGGCTTTGGCTTGTTGAACCACATATATAATAAATTCTGGGACTCTTAGTATATTTCTGAGATATACAGTAATATGTAAAGTCTTACAAAGCATCTTCTGGTGTGTGTGTGTGTGGCAGTACATGCCTCTAAGCCAGGGTCAGCAAATATTTGACACTCCTGTCTCCACCCTCCCTGACCCGGGCTCTTGGCAGACATCACTAATCAATTATAGCACCATCTCCCTCTGGGCCTAGATGTCATCTCAGAGTCGTTTCAACACATTGTACCATTTGCGCATTATCCATTACCTGCGGTTGGCACTTGAGATAAAGTTTCTGTCCTGCCCTTACTGAACAGGTGGTGGGTGGGGCCATCGGAGTAAATCTGATTGGATGTTTAGCCCAGGGTTCCTGTGGTCATAGGGGAGGCAGCCAATGGCAGTATAGCTGTTGTATTCCTGGGCATGGAGGGGTCCAAACACAACTGCGCCCTCTCCTGTCTTCCCACCAAGGCGTGAGCATTCCCACAGCTTCGTTTCTTTGTGCCTGCAACAAACCGCCTGCTCCTCGCTGGCCCAGCCCCTCACGGTCTCCTCCTCCCCCGGCCTCCAGCGTGGCCAGCCAGCGCAAGCCAGGGAACATGCACGGCACCCCACTAGGTCCCCCCACGCCAATCAGCGCCTCTCTCAGTCTTCTGCATCAGAACCGCGCACCCAGACAGCTCTTCACAGCCGGCCCAGCGTCTCCCTCGCATCACAGCATCACACCTTTCTGACCGTGTGGGCTGGCCACGACCGTCGAGACAGGGAGGATGCTTCTCGGTTCCAGAGAAGAAACCTAGGCTCCGGCTGATGGAGCTGCACCTGGAACCTGGATCTTGCACCATATTCTCAAGTCCTAAACTCGTGTGCGTCAAAAACAGGGCGTTAAGAAGCACTGCACTGGAAAATGGGACGGAAGACCGTGAACCTCCAGCAAAGTCCCAACTGAGCCAAGCGTTAGCAAGGGCGGGGAGCAACCACACCTCGCACACTGCTGATGGGAGCGTGCACAGGCACAGTCACCGCGGGGACATACCAGGCAAAACCTACTGACACGAAACACGTTCGGTGCCTGCCATCCAGCAATTCTACCCTTGATTACACACGTGACAGGAATAAGTACTGATGGCCACCAAAGGATGGGACAGGAAGAGCATCACTATCTGTAATAGGCCTCAACTAGAAAAACTCAAATGTCCAGCAACTGCAGAATAAATACATCGTCGGTTGTGACATACTCATGTAACAGAACACACGCAGCCATGAGAAAGTACAGATCACAGCTACGTGCACCAACACAGATGGATCCCAGAGTCGTCCGCCTGCCCAAGTTAGCCAGACACAAAAGACATCACACGGTAGCATTCCACTTTACAACGATTAGGACGGGCAGATCTAATTACGGTGACAGGAGTTAGAGCAGTGGCCACCCTCTGGGACTCAGAAGGGACTTGATGGAACCTTCTAGGGTCCTGGGAATGTGCCGCCTCCTGCTGTGAAGCGGGGTGGCTGTGCATATGCAAAGAGGCACCAGGCTGCACGGTTGGGATTGGATCGGTGCACTTTCCTGCATGTCAATCACACACCGATAAGAAGGAAACGTGTGAAGCGTCCCGATCGGGGGGAGCACTGGGCTAAACCGAATGAAGCACGTTTTCTTCGCTGGAACTGCTCAAAGTCTGCTAAATTATAAGGAGTGCCGTGAATCTCAAGAACGAGAGGCAGCGAGCAGAGTCTCCCGCACGGTTTGGCAACAGAGCCCACCGTCTCCACAGCCTCTTCCCCACCTCTCATCTGCAACCCTCCTGACGTCTCCAGCAGACCCACGGCAGGTGCAACGCAGTGACCCGGCGGCCCCTCCCGGGCGCGGCTTCCAGTGTCCAACCAGGCTTTCAGAAGGACGCCCAGAGGCCACACTGGGCACGTGACATCACCCTTCCCAGACTCCGTTAAATGCGGCGCAGTGGGCGAGGACTGGACGGGGACGGGGGCAGGGGTGGGAACCGGGACCTCTAGCGCCCGAAACCCCGGGCAGCTCCACGAGGGACACGCGCCCAGGATGCCCGTCCAGCCGCCCCAGGGCGGCTTTGCGAGGGCAGCGGGTGTCTCTGCCGTTCATTCCTCAGCCTCCTGCCAGCTGCTCAGCACCCGACTGGGCGCCCCGTGGCCTTGGTCACCGGGAGTCCACTGAGCTCCAGGGCTCCGGGTGGCGCAGCTGAAAGCAAACCCAGCCATCCTTCTCCGACCTGAGGATCCTGCTCCGAGGAGACGCCCCTTCCCCTCCCCAGCAGCAAGGCCACAGGCCGGGATTCAGTCCAGGCGTCTCCTGTTTCTTCACTGTGTGTTCTAGGACCAGTCACCTCCCCTCTCTGGGCATCAGGTTCGGAATCCCTAAAACAGGCATCTTCTTGGCACCTCAGGATACAGGGAGGTCACTTAGGGGAAAGTGCCAGGAAATGGGGCTCACTGGGTCTCGTAAGAGCTCTGTGCCTCAGTTTCTTCATCTACAACATGGGGACCACGAAGGGGGATGATGGGATAGTGTTCGTACAGTGCTTAGCATGGTGTCTGCCACATAGACACTCAGAATCTAATACACAGCCGCAGCAATAACAGCAAACGCTGACAAAGCACCTACTACGTGTCAGGCACTGTTCATAGTGCATTAACTCGTCGAACCTCACTGCTTTTCTAATAAGTAGGCTCTACTATCATCATGCCTGTTTTACAGATGGGGAAACTGAGGCACAGAGATGTCAATCCAGTCAAGATCACATGGTTGGTAAGTAGTGGAGCTGGGATTCAAACCCAAGCCATCTGGCTGAGTACAGGAGCTCTTTCGCATGCATATTACATTTCAATTAAAAAAATCACTTCCCAGGCAACAAAAGAAAAAGTAGGTAGATACACTGGACTTCATCAAAATTAAAAACTCTGGTGCATCAAAGAACATTATCAAGAGAGTGAAAAGTTAACTGACAGAACAGGAGAAAATATTTGCAAATAATATATCTGATATGGATTACTATCCAGAAAATATAAATACATATTTTGATTTTATATATATAATATTCCTACGACTCAACAACTAAGAAAAAAAACAACCTTATTCGAAAATGGACAAATAACTTGAACCGATATTTTTCCAGAGAAGACATAACACTGGTCATGAAGCACATGAAAAGATGCTCAACATCATTAGTAATTAGGGAAATGAAAATTAAAACCACAATGAGCCACCACATCACACCCATTAGGATGGCTACTATGGAAAACAAACAAAGAAAAAATCAGAAAGCAACAAGTGTTGGTGAGGATGTGGAAAAATCAGAACCCACATGCATTGCTGGTGAGAACACATAATAAAATGGTACAACCATTGTGGAAAACAGTTTGGTGGTTCCTCAAAAAATTAAACATAGAATTACCATGTGATCCAGCAATTCCAATCCTAGGAACAGACCCCAAAGAATTGAAAACAGGGACTCAGATATTTATACACCAATATTCTTAGCAGTATTAGTCGTAGTAGCTAAAAGGTAGAAACAACCCAAGTGTCTACCAGCAAAACCCGGTAAACACATACAATGGAATATCATGCAGTCTTAAAAAGAAATGAAGTCCTAATATTAATGCATGCTACAACAGGGATGAACCTTGAAGACGTCACGCTAAGTGGAATATGCCAGACACAGGAGGACAAATATTGCATGATTTCCTTTATATGAGATATCTACGATGGGAAAATTCAAGAGACAGAAAGTAGAACGGAGGTTGCCAGGGGCTGTGGGAGGAGAATGGGGAGTTAGTGTTTACGGGTACAGTTTCTGTTTGGGATGACGAAGAAGTTCTGGAATTGGGTAGTGGTTACAGCTGTACAACACTGCAAATCTTCTTAATGACATTGGATTGTATGCTTAAAATGGGTAAAGTGGTAGATATTATATTACTTATATTTAACCATAATCACAAAAAAATTTTTTTAGATGGTCTTGCCCAGATTGCTGGTCTTCCAGCTTCCAGCTGACCCTCTCCAGCCGCCTCTCCACAATGTCCACCAGAGGGCGCTCCAAACCACACCCCCGGATGGTATAAAACCTCAGTCACAAATTTCCCTGGCTCCTCAGTGCCTCCTGTGGTCATAAAACCAAGCCCCTTATTCTGACCCTGAGGGTCACCCTCTCCCTCCAGCCCCAGTGACATCATCACCATTATCATCACCGTCATCACCACTAAACAAAACAAGTCCCAGGACCTTTGCACTTGCTGTTCCCTCTGCCTGCTGTTCCCTCTGCCTGATGTTCTCCCTCTGATAATTCCACATGGCTGAGCCCTCCTCAACTCTTAGCTTGAATGTCACCTCCTCCGAGAAGCCCTCCCTGACCACCTAATATCAAACAACCCCAGCTACCCTCTCCCCAGTCACTCTTGGTTCCCAAGACCCCATTTGCTTTTCTTCATAGCACATGGTAACACCTGAAAGTCCCTCCTTTGAGTCTGGCTACCTGCCCTACTGCCCGTCTCCCCACACGACAGCATGAGCTCCAGGAGGGCAGGGGCTACATGTGTCTGTTCACTGCCATATCTGAGGGTCAAGAGCAGCACACAACACATAGTAGTTGCTCACTGAATGTCTGCTGGATGCGTGAATAGGTAAAGAGATGAGTGAATGACTAGTATTTATCATCCTGGGTTATATAAGTGCTTATTTAAAGTCTACGAATGTGAGCCATTTGAGGACAGAAACTTTACTTATTCACCTTTTATTTTAGAGCTTTGTATGAATTAATAACTGGGTAGAAGATGGATAGATGGATGGATGAGTGGATGGATAGGTGGTGGATGGATGGATGGATAGGTGAATGGATGGATAAGTAGATGGATGGGTGGGTGGATGGATGGATAAGTAGATGGATGGGTGGGTGGATGGATGGATAGATGGATGGATAAGTGGATGGATGGGTGGGTGGATGGATGGATAGGTGGTGGATGGATGGATGGGTGGGTGGAGGAATAACTATGTAAACAGGTGAATACAAAATACCCCCCTATAAAAATCTCAGGCACAACTGGTCATTTGTGTTTAAGACCTATGTAACAAATCTTTCTGGTCTGACTGGTTTTAATCTAGAAAATGAACTTTAATCAGCTGGGATATAAGTTGCTCAATTCCCCAGCCCTTTCCGCCAAGCAGTGAAAGACAAAAGGCAATTAACAGGTGGAATTAGCCCTGTGTCAGAGGACTCCGGGGCCTCCCAAGAGCCCAGGGCACCTGCTAGTCTCTCGCCACTGGGCTCCACGCTCAGGCTGCTACGCCTAGCACATCACCCTGACTCACTCAGGCAGAGGGGCCTTCTGGCCTCTGGGCCAGTGCCCTACCCCAGCCTTGCCTCCCTTCTCTGATGCCTGTTCCCCAGCAGACTGGGGGTCTTGGAGGACAGGGACTGTGTCTTCCATCCCCAAAGCCCAGTGCCCAGCATACATCTCACGTTCCGGCACATTCACGTTTGGCAAATTTTCTCTCTCGGTCCAACACCCGGGTTTGGTCCTCCCTTGTCAAGGACCTGACAATCCCCATTTTCTTCCATGCTGTGTAATAAACAATGCTATGTGTTGACTGGCCAGTGGCCATTTCCAACTTAGCCAACTTCCATGACAGAGGCTGGAAGCCCTGAACATTCACTTTCCCAGACTCCCTTGCTGCTAGGAGGGGCCATGTGACCCAGTTCTTGCTCACCACAGGTGCTCTGGGGAAAGTGCTTCCTTTCTTGATTTAAAAGGCAGACTCAGCTGAAATGGCCCTTCTGGTGTCCCAGTTCTTCCTGCCTAAAAGTGGACCTGGTTCCAGGAAGAATGGCACCATCTTGGGGCCAAGGGGCAGGAAGCATGAAGGAGTGCCCAAGGATGAAGACATTTCATTGTCTTCCATGAGACCAGTCCTAGTGGCACAAAAGGTGGGGACCGCTGGTACAGAGCACAGTTTCATGCCTCCAAACCTTGCTGGTGCTGTTCCCTCTACCAGAGACAGAACACTTCTCCCCAGACCACAGCCGTTGGCAAACACCTGCTCATCCTTCAAAACTGACAAGTGTCCCCTCCTCTGCTAGCTCCCCCCAAATAGGGAGCCTCTGAACAAATTAAATGAGGCGCTGCAGGAAAAGCACATGACACGGTGCCCGGCACATAGTAAGTGCTCAACGAACAGTAGCTGTTAGAGCCCGCTGCAGTCATTGATCTGCCTTCTTTAATTACCTGTCTTTGTCATGACTGACTAGAGCCCACTGCCCAAGACAGCACCTAGCACACACACGTAAGTATTTGTCAAAAGCCAAACTGGCCTATTTGCTGTCCCCCGAGCATCGCCCCCTCCACACCTGTGCCTACACGAGTCCTCTGTCCTCAATGCCTCCCCTCCTCCTCCCTTCACCTCGCCGGACCCCCTGCAGGCCATCTCAGCCCCCCACCAAGGCTGGGAACTCCAGGAGGCTAAGGGAGAACACCTCCAGGTCCCCTCATGCAGGGGCTGGGGCACAGCAGGCCCACAAAGGACTCGTGACTATACTGAGCAGTCACGGTTTGGGGGGTTGGGAGAAAATTCTAGAGGTTTCCAGAGGCCCGCCCACCTGCCCCATCTCAGGGAACCCGCACAGGCTTGTGAACCTTAGCAGGTCCTCTGGAGTAAACTGCGACCCGAGGTCACGGCCCACAACTGAGTCACCGTACTTTATGATCCTGGTGAGACTTCAGACCAAAGCTGACTTCCCTGGGCAGAGGGGGGAGGGGAGGCCAGGCACGGGACTTGGGTTTGCCGTGTGGACTCGGGTCCCGAGGGAACCCTGACAGGAACAAGGGAGGGGGGCAGAGGAGTGAGCACTGGCCAAGGGATCAGAAAGACTGAACCCCAGGCCCAGCCCTGGCTGCCACAGGACCGTGGACAAGACACTTCCGCTCACCCGGCCCCAGTTCCCTCAAGTGCAGAAAAACTTTTAAAACTGGGGACACTTTCCTTTCCCATCAGCTCTTCAGGAGAACACAGAAAAAAAGAAAAGTGGCAGCAAATAATAATCAATAATGCCGTAATATCAGCTAATATTTATTCAGCAGTTACTCTGTGCCGGCACCGTGCTCTAAATGTTTCAGAAGCACCATCGTCCCAGTAGGCTACGAGGCAGGGCAGTGGGAGTTAAGCACACGGTTAAGAGTATGGACTCCAGATCCAGACCTTGTGAGAGGTACTTAATGGCTCTGAGCCTCAGTTTCCCCATCCATAAAGTGGGACTAATAACAGTACCTATGCCGTACATAAGCGCTGCATTAGGCATTGTTATTCCTAGTATTCCCCACTTTACAGAAGAGGGAAAGTGAGGCCCTGCGTGTTAAACTCACTTGCTCACGACCTCCAGCAAGTGGCAGGGCCAGGCTGAGCATCTGCAGGTGTGGGCAGGGCTATGCAAATCAGCTGGGCATTAGCCCTGTAGGTCCCAGGCACTCAGCAGCTGAACGGCTGGTGGCCAACTCTGGGCTGAACAAATATCACATTCTCAACCGCAGGAGGAGTCCCTGGGCTCAGGGTGTCTTGTTTCTTCATGCAACAAATGCACTGAGTGCTGCAGGCCCACAGGGAGAGAGGGCTGGTGGGGGCTGGCGGCACGCCAGAAACACAGCCCCATGGCACTCGAGCTCCCGTCCAAGGCTGGAAGTGAGATGCGTCCGAGTTCCATTCCAGCTCCCCCAGTGCTAACTGTGTGGCCTCCGGCAAGTAGCTGAATCCTTTTTGTCTCACTTTCCTCCTCTGCAAAATGGAACTCGTGCTCTCCGATATGGGGCGAAAGTGGGGACTGACAAGGCCTAAGACACAGGCTCAAAAAATAAAGACGAACCTGAGCCTACACTGGAAAGCAACAGCACAAAGTCAGTAACCAAAGCAATGATGGGAATAATAGCAGATATTTTTTTTTTCTTTTTTTAGAGACAGGGTCTCGCTCTGTCACCCAGGCTGGAGTGCAGTGTCGCAATCACAGCTCACTGCAGTCTCGAACTCCTGGGGTCAAGCAATCCTCCGGCTTCAGCCTCCCGAAGTGCTGGGATTCCCCATTTATAAAGAGAGAGTAGAATAGGTGAGAAAAAACTGAGGGGTGAAAAAGAAGGGAGGAGGAGGAACGGAAAAGTAGAGGAGAAGGACAGGAGAAAGGGGAGGGAGGGGCAGAAGGAAAAGCTACCACTGTGGCTGAGGCACTGATCAAGAATTCAGGTGCTGGGTGATCTGTCTCATCTGCTGTCGCAAAAACACTCTTGAAGTCAGATAGGACCACCCTCAACTCACAGAGGAAAAAACTGAAGCTGAACAAGATCCATCGAGTCACGTGCCCAGTGTCACACAGTGGCAGAGCTGGAATTTGAACTCGCTTCTTTTGGCCTCCAGAGCCCAGTGCTAAGGTCCCTCCCAGTGGGCTGTTGGAGCCACTAGGAAGCGAGCTGAACAGCACCTCCTCCTTGTGGTCACGCCCCAGAATTGCAGGCGTGAGTCCCGAAAGCAGGGAAGTGAGGTCTGAGGCCCCGGGCTCATCAGGTTCCTGCTACATCGCTCCACCCACCCACCACCAAGCAGGCAACAGCGCGGCAGGGGCCTCCGAGGTCAGAAAGAGACAGCCAAGGCAAGCTGCCTGAGAACTGCAAGGACAAAGCCTCCTCAATGACAGAGAGGAAAAGAAGAGGAGCGGGTGGCCAGGGAGGACGACAGCAGCAGAGACTCTAAAAGGACGGGTTTTAAATGCCCTTCTCTCCATCACCTTTGTCTTCGCGCGCGCGCGCGCACACACACGAAAGTTCAAGGACAATCAGATAAGCTGAGTCGGTGCCACCTGAGAGGCAACGGAGCACAAGGTAAGAAAGAAATCAGTGCAAGGGAACGTTTAGCAAAAAGATCAGGCAGGCTTCAAATGTGTGTGAGTCTGCGGCTGGGGTCAGACCCTGGAGGAAACTTCTAGGGCTGCTGGGCAGCCATCTTCCTGAGGTCCGAGGTCCAAGCTCCTCCTGGCCTGTCACCCCCTGCCCCGTGGTCAGGCTCTGTTGTGGCCATGTACATCAATCCCAGCACGAACCCTGCCATGGCATCTTCTTCACCCCCGCTTTACAGAGGAGGAAACCAAGGTTCAGGAAAGCAAAGTGTCTTGCCCACGGCCATGAAGCTGGAAGGGGTGGACCTGGGCTTCAATGCAGGGTCCCATGTCTCCAACAGACGCAGTCCCTTCAGCCCCAGGTCTCCCCAAAACACACACTGCTGAGCAATCAAAGAGGCCCTTGTGGGCGCAGGAACATCATCTCCTTAGGAGCCACCTGTCTGAGATGCCCCCACGTGGGACCTGGGGCAGGAAGGGACTTCATGAGCGAGTGCAGACCTCAGCAGATCTCCAAACAGCATGAGACTGAAGTCCAAAAAAACAAGGAAATCATCAGCGGTGGTGAGGCCCTGGGACTCAGCTGGGTACACGGAGGCTCCCTGAGGGCCCTGCTCATCATGTCCCCACTTCCTCTACACGTGATGAACCAAGCTAAGAGGGAGGAAGTGCAGCCCCAGGAGGCAGAGCTAAGCAACAGCCAAATGGAGACTCAAAAACAAGAACAGTAATAACAATAGCAAAAACAATAATTACGGTAATGACAACTAGTGTTTCCTGAGTGCCCAGGACCATGCTAAGTAATTCATGCGTTACCTCTGCAGTCCCCAACACCTGGGCTGGGGACTGGTACTGGTCCATGACCTATTAGGAACCAGGCTGCACAGCAGGAGGTGAGCGGCAAGCAAGCGAGTAGAGCTTCATCTGTATTTACAGCCGCTCCCCATCACTCACATCACTGCATAAGCTCCGCCCCCTGTCAGATCGGGCTTGGCATTAGATTCTCATAGGAGCAGGAACCTACTGTAAACTGCGCATGCGAGGGATCTCGTTTTCGCGCTGCTCATGAGAATCTAATGTCTGATGATCTGGGGTGGAGCTGAGGCGGTGATGCCAGCGCTGGGGAGCAGCTGCAAATACGGATTGTCATTAGCAGAGAGGTTTGACTGCACAATAAATGTAATGCGCTTGCATCGTCCCAAAAACATCCCCCACCTCTGGTCTATAGAAAAATTGTCTTCCTGAAACCAGTCCCTAGTGTCAAAAAGGTTGGGGACTGCCGCATTATCTCATCTGAGCTTCACATCAGCCTTGTAAAGTAGATACTATTATTATCTCTATTTTACAGATGAGGAAACTGAGGCCAGAGGCCAGTCCAAGGTCACACATGAATGTGTGCAGATCTAGGACTTGAACCTCGGCAATCAGGCTCTGGAACTAGCTTTCTACTGCTCCTGTTACCACCACAACTATCAGTTACTGAGCACATTACTATGCGCTGGGCCCTACACACAATCTTACTCTGTCTTCACAATAGAGCTAGAGAAATAGGAATCAAGATCCCGTTTTGGTGTGGTGGCTCACACCTGTGATCCTAGCGCTTTGGGAGGCCAAGGCAGGAGGATTGCTTGAGGCCAGGAGTTTGAGACCAGCCTGGGCAACATAGCAAGAC
>NW_012145634.1:5035443-5038125 GCF_000956105.1 Propithecus coquereli
AAAGAAAAATAGATAAAATGAACTTCATCAAAATCAAAAACTTTTGTGCTTTATAGGGAATCTATAAGAAAGTGAAAGGGCAACCTACAGGACAGGACAAAGTTTCTGCAAAGTGTATGTCTAATATGGCACTTGTATCCAGAATATATTAATATAAAGAATAATGACTACTCAATAATAAAGACAAATGACCCAATTAAAAGGATCTGAATAGGTATTATTCCAAAAAAGATATACACATGGCCAGTAAGCACGTGAAAAGATGTTCAACATCAGTAACCACTGGGGAAATGTAAATGGAAACCACAATGAGATACCAGTTCACACTTGACCCGCTAGGATGGCGACAGTCAAAAACACAGGTGAGAACCCTTGCAGGTGAGGGTGCAGAGGAACCGGAACCCTCACGCTCTGCTGGTGGGGACGTCACACGGTGCGGCTGCTCTGGAAGGCAGTCTGACAGTCCCTCCAGAGTGCAACCTAGAGTTCCCATAAGACTCTGCAGTTCCGCTTCTAGGTGTACGTACGAAGAAATGAAAACACACACGCACACCGAAACTTATACGTCAATGTTCACGGCAGCCTTACAATTGTCAGAACTGTAAACAACCCAAATGTCCATCCACAGGTGGATGGACGGGTGACATGTGGCCCACCCATGCAGTGGAATAGAACTCAACCACAGGAAGGAATGGAGTTCTGTTCTACGCTACCACGTGGATGAACCCTGAAAACATGACGCTATGGGAAAGCTGCCGGCCACAAAGGCCCACGCAGTGCACGACTGCATTTATGTGAAATGTCCCAAACAGGCAACTCCACAGACAGAAAGCAGATTAGTGGGGGCCCAGAAGCGGAGGCGAAGAGGGCATGCAAAGTCACCGCTTACTGGGTAGGGGGTTTTCTGGGGGTGACAAAGATGCTCTAATATTGAGAGAGAAAGTGGTTGTACAACTCTATCAATATACTAAAAGCCACTGAATTGTACACTTCAAATGGGTGATTTTATGGGACATGAATTATATCTCAATAAAGCTGTTACCTAAAAAAAACATGCCACTGATCCTCCATCTCTTAGGTCACTACCCTGGTGCGGACCTTGTCACCTCTTCGAAGACAGTGGCAGCCTCCGTGCTGGCCTCCCTGCCTCCAGCCTCAACCCCTCGGTCCACACTCAGAGGGCAGCCAACGGAGGCGCGTTCTCTGAGACACAGATTGCGGCCGTGGTGCTCAGAGCCCTGCGGGGACTTCCTGGTACCCTCAGCCTGTCCTTATGCTTGGGCCCCGCCTGCCTCTCAGTGGGGGCCAGCACCCTTGTCCCCTGGGGATCCCTCAAATGTCCACATCGCAAGCTAATCCCCACGTCAGGGCATCCTGCCCCCACCCCACAGGCCTTGGCTGGGTCCCTTCTGTTACTTGGATAGCACCTTTCTGGTCCCTCCCCACGAAAGCCCTTCCCTGACCTCCTGTCACCCTCTCTTTCTATCTCCCCAGGACTCACCACTCTCTGCACGAACAATCTCCCTCACTCGCTGGATGGAGGCCTCCTGCCCAACCCCCAGACCAGTGACGTCCATTAGAATGTTCTGCGATCAATGGAGACGTTCTGTATCTGCTAGTTCCACACAGTCCCCTCTAGCCACATGTGGTTTCAGAGCGCTTGAATGTGGCCGGGGTGACAGAGGAACTGAATTTTTAATCATATTTAATTGTATTAATAACTAATTTAAATTTAAATAAGCACAGGTGGCTAGTGGCTGCCACATAGCCTGAGACAGTCGTGGGCTGGGCCACATCTAGGTCTCTCCTGGCAGCCCCGGCACCTGGAACAGGACCTGGCACGGGTTCCGGATGTTTATTAAATGCATTAAATAAACGGAGAGCTGGAGTGCTTCCCTCTGATGTCCTCCAACTTCATCGCGCCAGCCCCTGCGTCAGGGGCTAGACCACACACCGTCTCGTGATAAGTCTCCAACAAGTCTGGAAGCAGGCAGGAGCCCCACCCCACAGATAAGGAAACTGAGGTCAAGAGAGGTCTGGTGAAATGCCCAGAGTCACACAGATAGGGCTTAATTCCAGGTCTGCCCGATATGCAGTCCCGGGCTGTTTCCAGGGAGAAATCAAATCAAACATGTGCAAAGGGTTCATCCGCTAATAAAGAACTCTAAGAAATCAATGAGAAATAGACCAAGGTTCCAAAAGAAAACCAGGTGGAACAGAAGCATGAGGGTTACAGGAAAGAAATGCAAATGGCCTCACATACCTAACAAGACGCCCCCCATGCGGAACAGCAGTAAGCAAACCCAACCACACTGACAGGTGAGGGGCGCTCATGGGGCAGTGGGGCAGGGGAGGGGGACGTCTGATACACTGGGGAAGGTTGAGGGCAAACAGGGACAGCCCCACTGCATGGTACACTACCGTGACCCTGCAAAATCACAACCACGCTCACCCTTAGATAGGCAACTGCCATTCTGAACCCACAGACACACCTGCGGACGAGCAAGGTGATGTACGTACACGCTTTGCAACAGCAAAAGGTCAAAAATATCACCCACAGGGGAAGGTTAAATAATTTGTGCTACATCCACAATGCAGGCAAAAACAAGAAGGATGTTCTCTGTAGGCTGAATCCAAAAGCTCCCTAAGATGCATTTTATGAAAAACGGACAGGTGGAAAAT
>NW_012145634.1:5038500-5040628 GCF_000956105.1 Propithecus coquereli
TATATATATATCCTGTTTTCCAGATGAAGAAACAAAAGTATGGAGAAATTAAGTAAATTGCGCAAAATCTCGAAGAGGCTGACAGGACACAGTGCTGGCGCATGTTCTCTTAACCACTCCCTGCCAGGCAGCCGGGGCTACCTCTCCATGTGGGGCTGGAAAGCCAAGAGGAGGGCAGGCCTGCCCCCTACAGCCACCAAACACCCCCACATCGAGAGCCACAGCACGCCTAGTTAGGTGATGCCAGATACCCAGTCACCTGCTGGCCCTCGACCCCCTCAGGCCCCTGGGCCGGCCCAACTCTCCACGCGGCCACGTTCCCGGCGGCGCCCGACGACCAGCACCACCTGTGAGCTCCTCTCCGGCATTCGGAGTCAC
This sequence comes from Propithecus coquereli, assembly GCF_000956105.1. Taxonomy (NCBI): domain Eukaryota; kingdom Metazoa; phylum Chordata; class Mammalia; order Primates; family Indriidae; genus Propithecus; species Propithecus coquereli. The sequence continues at coordinate 5,038,879 of NW_012145634.1, forward strand.
TCACCACAAAGGGCCCACTCCTCTTGTCCTTGGAGAAGCTGTGGCTTCTTCGGGGGCCCAAGGCCACAGGGCTCGCGTGCCGGGGTGGGCGCTCGCTCTCCCGAAGGCCATCATCCTTCTCCAGGTCCCGAGGCAGCACCTGAGACACAGAACACAAAAAAAAGAACTTCACTGGGGCCTTTCTCATTTACAGAAAAAAATACGTCACGCCGAGAGCGTCCATTCTGTACCAAAAAGGGCAAAGAAGAAATAAAACTCCCAGAAATGGCAGGTAACATGTGGGGGCAGCAGCTCTGGGTTCAAGTGGCCCAGCCTCAGCCACTTAATAACTGTGTGACCTCAGGTGACAGCCTTCACCTCTCTGTGCCTCCCCCATCTGGGAAAGGAACAGTAACAACAGTGCCCAGCTTCTAGGGTTGGTGGGAGAACCACGGAAGGCACAGCACAGGGAAGGTGCTGGGGCGGGGAACCTGCGGCCTTCTGATGTCAAGATTGTTCTTTTTTTAAACACCAAAGGGGGCAAGAAAAGCTTCCCCTTTCTCTGCTGCACCGTTTGAATTAAAGGATTTGTTCTGTAAAATCTGGATTAAGTTAAAAGGCTGCAGTCAAGGATCCAGAAGGCCACATGTGGCCCTAAGGCCGCATGTTCCCCGCCGCGCCACCGCCGGGCCCCACCATCCCGGGCATGCGGGGAGAGCTCCGTACACGCTAGCCAGCCTCACTCTGCCAAGGGTGATTCTTGGTAATTCTTATTTTAATCTTCTCTCCATGCATCCAAACACACATGCACACACGCAGAGATACACACAGACACGGCGCGTGAACAGGATGGTACCCCAGTACATCTGTCTGAATCTTGATGTTTCATCGACTCCACTATATATAGGGGAAATAGTCACAGGCCAGCAGATATAGGACTCCAGAATTTGTATTTTACATGCCCCACACTCTCCCTGCACAGACAAGGAAAGGAAGGCCCAGAGAGGGGCAGTACCTCCTTAAGAACACACAGCATCAGGAAGGGCGAAACTGGATTCCTGATCCCTTCCCTCATGGCCTCTGTTCCGAAGGCCTGTGGGACCCTCTGGTTTTCCTCCCATGCCCCTGGCTGTTCCTCATCAGCATCCCCGAATGTACCAGGCCAGCCACAAAGCCTTTTCTTCTGCGGGTACATCATTCCCTCTGGGATCTCTCTTCACAGCCCCTGCGGCTTCAAATAAACCCTGTCTACACCCAGACGACTGCCCATTCTGACTCTCAGTGTTGGGACTCCAGACTCATAGACCCAGCTGCTCACTCAACATCTCCACTCGGCAGCTCACGCTCCTCTCAGATCCATACGCACAAAACAGGCTTCTCCATTCCTCCTCCCCAAGACTGCTCCTGCCATGACTTGCCCATCCCCCAGCTGGGCAGGCCACACCCCCTGGGTCACGGGCCATTCTCCTGTCTCTCCACCCTATCAACAAAGCTGAGACTCTCTCTTCAAAACGTGCCACAAGGCCGGGCACGGTGGCTCACACCCGTAATCCCAGCACTCTGGGAGGCCGAGGCGGGAGGATCGCTTGAGCCCAGGAGTTGGAGACCCGCCTGAGCAAGAGCGAGACCCCCGTCTCTATAAAAAATACAAAACAATCAGCCAGGCGTGGTGGCACACCTCTGTAGTCCCAGCTACTTAGGAGGCTGAGGCAGGAGGATCACTTGAACCCAGGAGTTTGAGGTTGCAGTGAGCTATAATGCACTCTAGCCC
>NW_012145634.1:5051752-5058280 GCF_000956105.1 Propithecus coquereli
GTGCTGGGTGCTTCATCTCGCTTCGGCCTGAGAGCAGTGCCGCCAGGGCAAGTGGCAGAGTAGAGACTCGGACGCCAAGGCTGCTGGGGACTGAACGTGGCGGTCAGAGAGCCTGGCCTCTCGGGATGAGACACAGGTTCAAAGTCCAACTCCGCCACTTACCCGCTTCCCACTCTAGGCGAGCCCTCATTTCGTGACCTTGACCAACAGCATCCTATTGTTTGATTTCCGGAGCATCCCTTTCCAGACTGGACCTCTGCTCTCCTTTACAGACGAGGAAGCCCAGGCCCGGGGAGGCGGAGGGGCTTGCCTGCAGTCACTCGGCCCGCAAGGGACACAGGTGGGATCTGGGCCCTGGTTTGCTGATGCTGCATCACACAGAGGGGTGCTAAGGTAGTTCCCCTACAAACTCCAGAACACACCATGTTTCTTCCCACCCCCAAACCTTCGTGCATGCGTGCCCCTGCCGAGACCGCCCCCGCCCCCCCAATTAGCCCATCCAAACTCACATCCATCCCTCCGGGCTGGGCTCAAGCCAGCACCTCCTCCCAGACACCCGGACACCTTCCTGGGCCTCTTCTCCAGCACCTCACTCTGCGTCCTATCACTTCCTGGCCCAGGATCACAGGTCCCACCTCCCTACAGAGATCAGAAGCTTCCTGAGGGTGGCCTCTGGGACTCGGATTCCTTCCCCACCTTCATGGTTCTTCACTCAGCAGAGTGGCCTACTCGAAAGTGGCCCACTACCTGTTAGGAACTAGATCAGATCTGGGTTCAAATACTAGCTTTGCCCCTTGCTGCTGTGTGCCCTGGGGCAAGTTACTTAACCTCTCTGAGCCTCTGTTTTTTCCACCTGTACAGGAAGATGATCATACCTACAGCAGGCGTTGTCAGCACCCTGCCCAACACTCAAGCACATGCCAGTGGCAAGTGTCCTACCGTGTGAGGGTTTTCTTGGAACCATTGAACATGGTGCCAGCCAGGATGGAAGAGTCTGAATGTTAATAACCCAGAAACAGTGCCAGGCAAGGACAGAGGGAATTGGAAAATACAAACTCCAGGTCCCTTGCTCCTTGGATAGGACCACTCGAGAGATGTTCAATGCTGCCTCCCAGGGGTCCCCAGTGAGACTGAGCCCAGCTGCCGCAGTGGCCCCCGTATCACCTGCCTCATTGCTCTGCTGCCGGCCTGTAGAGGACACTTTGTCTGGGAACGGTTTCTTGTTGTTTTTCTCAGAATATGCCTTGGCCTTGCACGCAAGTCCAGGGTGCCCTAACCCTGCAAACAGGAGGGGCTAGAGAGTTTAGGATGAAAACATCTGCTCGCCGGAGACGAAACAACAAGGAACAGGGACGTGTTGAGTCGGGACAGTGTGGGAACAAAGAAATTGTGGTGGGACAGTTGCCAAACAGGCTGTGTTATAAATAAAGCAACTACAGCAAGAGCTTTTGCTGCAGTCTTATACCGTCTTTGCGTGTCTGTGTCTCTTTGTAGTGGTCGCAGTCGTGTACCGTCTTTGTGTGTGTCTGTGTCTCTTTGTCTCTGTGTTCATTCCTCGGCCCCAAGAAACGGGACACGTCATGGCCAGTTCTTCCCGGAATCACCCCTTAAAAATCCACCTGCAACGATCTGCCTCTGCGGGAACCAAACCATGACGACCCCTCTATTATATAACAAGGAACACGACACAACAGAGTGGTATACAGAAGGAGCTCAATGAAGCTATCGTTGATACCCATCATCACCGTCATTCTAGGCACCAGAGGTGTGAAGCTGGTGGCCCCGGGGCTGTCTGCACAGCACAGTTCAATACGCCGCCCTCAGTTCCTAAGTGGGGGGTCCCCCTAAAAGTCTGGATTCTACGATTTTGTGATACACGAGGTCCGCCATCTCAGGGCCACATTCTCCTGTGTCAGGAGCCAGACGGAACCGCACAGCTGCCCCCTTCAGAAAGGGCCACAGCCCTACGACTCCCTGCAGTCTCACACCCGGCCTGACCCCACTCGCGTGTGCACCCACGGGGCCCACGTGAGAGCTGGGTTCGAGACCCCTGCCACAGATGTTTACTCAACGTTTGATGAAATTAAAAGAGCCATCGTACTCACCCTGTGACCGTCTCGAGTCCCTGACTCCCGCCAGCAGGGCCCGGTTTGGGCCTCCGAACTGCCCCCAGGGAGCTCCCTCCGCCTCTCCCTGGCTTCGTGCATGACGGACAGGCCCTCGCGGATGGTGGCAGGGGGCCCCTTCTCCGAACAGGCCCTCTTGACATCCGGCGGCGACCTTGCGTAGTCACGTGGGTGGTCACCCCACTGGGCCACGTTGCTCTCCTCCCCCCACTCCATGGATCTCCTCAGGCTCCCTTTCTTCCAGTCGGTGGGGGTCGATTTGGGTGGCCCTCTGACCCTACCGCCCAGATCCTCGCGACCAAAGGGCTTTGCCTCAGCCGGGTAATTCTGACACTTTGCACCATGATGTTTACCGGCAAAGGCCTTTTGGTCGTCCTCAGCAATTCCCGAGACTTTTCTCTTGGGGCCTGCGGGGACGGCAGAGTCCCCTGCATACCTCTCCGAAGGAGCTGCGTTTGGCAGAGCCCACAGAGGAGGGCTGGATTTGGTGTTCGGGGCTGGCCCCGGGGTCTCTGCCGGCTGCTTGCCTGAGCCGGGAGGGGAGTTGTGCCTTGTTTCGGCCAAGCTGGCTTGTTTCCGGAGACCCTCGGCTTCGGGTCCCTCCTTCGGGCTCCTCTTCCTCAGTTCCACCCTGCCCGGCTGGCCGGGCCTCTCCCAAGGCGAGGTGCTGGGCTCCCAAGTCCGGCTCTCCTTCCGCCCCTGAGCCTCGCCGGGGACTCTGGTTGACAGCTCCTGGTACTCCGCCATCAGGGTGTCAATGTCCAGGACGCTGGATCTGTAGCCATCTCTGATCTTACCTGGGAACGTCTCACTGATCACCTCAGTCCTCCTCCTGACGAGGAGCTCTTTCGGACGACTCTTAAAAGTCAGGGTAGTTTGGGGAGCACTGTTGCTGGGGGACATCTTGCTGCCCCTATCCTTCCAGTCGTTCTGAAAACCAGTGCCATCTTCTGATGCCCGATGACGCCATAGAGCGTCCACGTCAATGACTTTTTCACTAGAAGGTTCCAGAATCCTGTCCCCAGTTAATAAGGGAGAGTCTGTCAGCTTCAGGGTGTTTGAAATGCTTACATTTTCGTGCTCTCTTCCCTTAGTCCAGCTTTTACCGCCCACCGTCTCCAGTGGCTCTTCACGCTTAAGAGAAATCAAAGTGGGTGCGAAAGAATGAGGAGATGGAGGTGGAGTGATTTTTCTAGAACGTTCCAGCAAGTTGTCAAGCCCTGACATAACAACACCCTTTGCCTTTTGAGTATCAGGAATCTGATAAGTTACCGCAAAAAACGTTGCCTTGGGTTCCACAGGCGACCCTTGCTTCGCCACTAAGAAAGTCCGGTCCAGGGAAGCACCTGGGTTCACCTCCCGGGTCTCCGCCCTATTGTGGAAAAGTGGAGGTTTTTTTAAGGCACTGGCTGTGGGGGTCAGATCATCAGTCTGTCTCTCCTCCACCTTCGACGAGTTCTTTGGGGTGAGGAAGCTGAATGCATCAAATTTCACGTCGTGGGGCAAAGTCCGCCGCCTCCACCTGTCCGTTCTCTGCTCCGTGGGTCCGGCCTTCCGCATCTTGGCTTCAGGCCCCGGCCCCTGGGCCAGCCTTGGATCCCCGTCGCTGGCAGCCGCAGTGAGGGGCCCTTTCTGCCCAGAAAACGTGTCTGGATGTGCTTGTGTTAGGGAATCAGGGGGCTCAGCCTCAGCCCTGGAAGGAGGATGCAGGGGGCCCCCGTGGGAGGGACCCCTTGCTTCCGCTCCTGGCTTGTGTCCAGCCGCTCCAGGCCCCTCGTGCTGGGACACCCAGACGGCAGCCTTGACGGACCTCACAGAGGCGGCCCCAGGAGCACAGGGCTCTTCGCTGACCACCATGGTGGCTTTGGCTTTATGCCAGCTCCCTGCCACCCCACCTGTCCACCTAGGTGACGGGCAATTGTCCCCCGTCACATCCTTCTGCTCTCGAAAATCGAGCTTTGGCCCACTGGCCGCCTCCTGCGTCCCTCGAGCGTCCCAAATCAAACTGGCCCGTTGGACGGCCCCCACCTGAGCTTCCAGACCACACTGCGGGTCAGCCGGGGTGACCTCCTGGGACGGCTGCCTCCCCTTCAGCGAGGGCCGAGACCTGCCGCCTCGGAGCGTCACCACTTTCTCCTCTGGCGCTGTAGAGATGGCCTCACTGTGCGCACGCTCCCTCACTGTGTGCATGATGTCGTACCTGGGCTCGATCCTCTGGGATGTGGGGGCATTTTCCAAGTGCTTTAGCAAAGGGCTACTATTGCGTTTTTCACCCAAAGGGTATTTTTCCCGCAGAGGCGTGTGACACTGTCTTGGCTCGCCGTTCAAAAGGGCGGTTTGTCCCGATCTCTCTGTCTTAGGATTGTCAAACCCCCTCGCGTTCTCTTTCTTGAGCTTTGTCACTTCCAGCGGGTCCTTCCCCAGCCAAGAGCCTTTGTCGGGCCTGGGCCTGGGTTCTGGGACATGTGCATCGGACATGTCAGCGGGGGACGTGGTCAAGAGACAGCGTCCCGTCAGGTCAGACACAATGTGTTTCTCTACGTGATGCTCAAACACCGTGGCCCACACGGTCTGGAAGCTTCCCTCATCTTCTGGAGTGACGTCAGGAGTTCCCACCGAGCTCTCGCCCCAAGAGTTGTCAGGGTCTTGGTTAGAACTATCTTTCCGCTCCGTCTGCCTGGACTTCTCCCGGAGCGTCCCAGGCTTCCAGGGACTTCTTGGAGCAGATGCTTCCACCAAACCATGCCCCTCCTTTTGCTGGAAAAAAGAAACAATTCAACATTACAGGATTGAAAATGGAAAGGAAGAGGGGAGGGGATTGATATGGATTGAAATGGCTGCTTATATAATTAAAGCAATGAAATACCATAAAATTTTAAAGACTGAACACACCCGGTGTGGGTGAGGATGTGGGGAAATGACACTCAGATACTGTTGGGAGGAACATAAATGTGGGACACTTTGGGACAATGTGGAACACCTATCATGATTTTAAAATACTCATTTCCTTTTACCTAGCCAAGTTCCTTCCAGAACTCTTTCTGTGCCCATGTGCCCAAGTCTACATGAGTGAGAAAGTTCAGGCAGCACTGTCTGTGAAAGCAAAAGAACACAGCAACAACCTGAAGGCCCGTCACAAGGGCACTAGCTGAGTAAATTTTGATCTACCCGAACAGTGCAGTATGCACACGCATTTGCACCCACAGGAGGAGGTGATGTCAGGACATCTAAGGACACTCACAAAACATTGTCTTGCAGGGAGAAGAGCAGACAACAGAATAACGTATAATAATACATGTCTACATGTATGACAATACATGTATATGTATGTATGTACACACATACCCGGACACACGGAGATAAACTGTCTGAAGAAAAGATACGAATCAAACTGTGAGCCCGGGAAGTGGGATGTGAGGATGGGAGGAAAGAATGAAGAAGGGAACATCTTCCTTTACTCTCACACCCTTTGGTTCTATTTGATTTTCATAATATGCATATATTACTTAACAATTTTTAAAAAATCTTTTGTTGTGTTAGAAATCAGTCTACTTCAACAAGTTAAATATAGAATTGCCGTATGACCCACCAATTCCCCTGCGGGGTATATACCTAAAAGAACTGAAAACAGGTGTTCAAACTACAGCTCGTGCATAGCAGCAATATTCACAATCACCGAAAGGCGGAAACAACCCGAATGTGTGATGATGGATGAGCAGACACGCATAACATGGTACACAGCCATGCACGGAATACTATTCAGCCATCAAAAGGAACGAAGTCCTAATTCATGCTACAATGTGGACGAACTTTGAAAACATTATGCTACATGAAAGCAGCCAGACACAAAAGGCTTCATGTTGCATGGCTCCTTTTACATGGAAGATCTAGAACAGGTGAATCCACAGAGACAGAAAGATTAGCGGTTGCCAGGGGCTGGGAATAGGGGATGGGGAGAGACTGGATACAGGGTTTCTGTTTGGGCTGATAAAAAAATTGTGGACCTAGATAGTGGGGACGGTTACACAACACTGAGAAAGCACTAACGCCATCAATTGTACACTTTAACGTGGTTATAACACGGGCAGGGCCAGTCCGCTGACTCTTACCCTAGGTGATGGAATGCCGTTGAAGAATTCTAAACACGTATTGCTTTCAAACTTTTTCATATTTTATTATGTAAATTTTACATAAGTTATATATGGATCCATTCTCATTGTAAAGGAATCTAAACAACACAGACAAAGCTCAAATTCTTTTTACTCCCTCATTCGAACACTGGTCCCCTTTCTGGATAACATTATCAATGGGTTATAAACCTCAAAGAGCCTTCCTTTTTTCTTGTATTAGTTATATATAAAAGCGCACATGTATTTTTTTATATTAGAAAAACATAGCTTGT
>NW_012145634.1:5058745-5076681 GCF_000956105.1 Propithecus coquereli
TTAAAATTCCGCAGAAGTTTCTTAAAACATTAAACATGCACCCACCATAGGATCCAGCCACTCTACTCCTGGATGTTCACCCAAGAGAAAAGACAATCCAGGTCCCTACGAAGCCCTGTCCACAAATGTTCGCAGTAGCTTTATCTGTAATGGCCCCAACTGGAAACAATCCCACCTGTCACAAAAGGGTAAATGATAAACTAACTGTGGTCTACCCACGCCCTGGAACACTAGTCAGCAACAAAAAGTCACGAACCACGGATGCACACTAGGACAGGATGAGCTCAAATTAATTACTCCGAGTGAAACAACAGAGGACGGGTTCCATCTGTATTAACGTCTAGAAAGGCAAACTAATCTATAGTGACAGGATGCGGATCTGTGGTGGCCTGTGGGCGAGGGGTGGGAGGGAAGATCACAAAGTAGCATAAGGAACCCTTTGCATGTGATGGGAATGTTCATATCTCGCCCGTGACGATGGCTTCACAGGTGTGCATACACGCGGCGACCCATCGACTTGCATGCTTTAAATACGTGCTTTTGCTGTATGCCAACTGTATCTCAATAAAACTTTGAAAAAAAAAATTAAGACTGCAGAAAGCATCAAACACAAACCAGTTATACCTAGCAGTTACTTTCCAAGCTTTCTCTTGTTAAACAGATGAAATAAAAAAGTACTTTTCAAGCAATTTAGCTGCGGGTCACATGCCTCTTTTTTCTATGGCTAGGTGGCCAGAGAAGTCAGAGCAGAGAAAGGGGTAAGAACTACAATGAGGGAAGTTTGAGCGAGTTTCTTTTAATATTTTTAACCTAAATTTTATTGTGTTAATAAAGACACTAAAGCAGACACTCGTATGTAAAAGAAAGCCAGGCCCCTCTGCTCTTTGCAAAGAAAAAATTAAATGTCTGACAATGACATTTGCAAACAGCATATACCTGGGAGTGGGGAATCAGAGCCCATCAGGCCAGAAGACACTTTAAAAGTCCCAACATTAGAGGAGAGAATTGTGTTATTGTGCATGACCGGTTTCTGATTCTCTCCTGGGTCTAGCAGATCACAGAAGCTCTTTTCCCAGTAAGTGGAAGTGGCCAGTGGAAAACGAGCAGTGCCAAACACAGCCACTCCTTACCTTTTCTCTCGGGTCCTTAGGAAGCTCACCGCTCAGCTCAGCACACTTCTCATATTTGACTTCGTTGCTGGATGCCGAACTTGAAAACCTGGTACAGAGATCCGAGTTACCTGGATGGAGCTAGAAGCTGGGATTCCCCGTAGCCCACACACCACAGCTCAGGGCCCAAGGGTGAAATCGGCTTTGGCGGCATCAAAGCCACACCAGCTGATTTCCTTTGAGAAAGAACATTTCCTTTCCAGCTGCCCAGAGGAGAAGAGCCCGGTGGGGAGAGCCTACCTTAAACACAGCGTCATCGGGGTGGAAGGAGCCCCCGGCTGGGGTGAAGACACAGGTGCTAGTCCCAGCTCTACTCTGCCTCCTCACTGGGGAGCTCGGGTTGGGCTTGTGACCTCACCTGAGCTTCTGTTTCTTCATCTATAAAATGGGGATAATTAACACCTCCCCGTCCCTTTTATAGGGCAGATAAGAGGCTACCCAAGGCCCTAACAGCTACATGAGGGCGTTTGGGGAAGAGTGAAGATGCCCCAGGAGGGATAATTACTCGTTGTTGTTAGCAACCCAGGCACGACAGCAGCCCCTCTGCAGTGGGCTGTCACGGAATGTGTGGGGGCCGTGTCTGTCTCTGCCTCTCTGGGCGAGCAGGGCCGAGTCATTATCCTTCTCTGGGCCTCAGTTTCCCCACCTATCAAGGGGAAGAGGGAGTGGGGCTAGCATCTTTCCCTCTCTGAAGAGTTCTCTGGTGTAAATGCCTGAAAGATGTGGCACATGCTTAGTTCAGGGCCGGGGGCTTTGGAGAAAAGGGAGGGAGAAAACTTGAACCACTTAAAACTTGACCCGCACTTAGCAACCCAGAGTCTATGTCCTGGGAGGTGTGAGGCTGTGGTGTGTTGTTGCTAAACTCAGAGCCTCAGTTTCCCCATCTGTCAGAGGGGAATAATCACACGGCCCCTCGAGGCACTATGAGGACCCCGGCACAGCCGTCCCCTTTCTCTGCTACCTTAACTCAGGGGTTCTCAGGCCTGGCTGCATAAGAGACCCACTTGGAAACTTTTAAAAACTACCAAACTATGAGCCCCTCGCCAGACCAACTGAATCAGAATCTGTAGGGGTGGGGCCCAGGCATGGGTATTTTTTCCAGGTGATTCTAATGTACTGAGAGCCACTGGTCTAACTTTGGCCGGGCTGGCTGCCCCGGTTCCCAGGGCCGGGAGGGCGGTCTGCCCAGACAGACATCCTGCCCCTGCAAGCTCCACCCCGGACAAAGTATGTTGGTGGCATGCATGTTATTAACGAGCCAGTTGATCACGCCCGGTGGCATCTCCCTGTTGTGGCCCCTTGTGGGAGAACAGGTGTGCCACGTTTAGAAAGCCATTATTAACCACCTGGATCCATAGTATCACTTGGAGTCGCAGTGCGGCATTATCTCTACGGTCGTATCTCAATCCTTTAAGGAAGGTCTTAGTATTATTTCCATTTTCGAGATCAAGACACCGAGGCTCAGCGAGGGGAAGCACCTGCCCAAGTTATCCTGACTCCTCTGATTTTATATTTCAAGCCATTCCTGGAGGCTTAGGCCTCGTCTCCTCATCCAATGGAGACAGGCGGAGCTGGAATGGCATCTGGCTTCTGCTTCCTCAGGGTACTTCCACTTTCTGGCCTGCATCTGTGAAATGGGCGCGTACCTCCCACTTCACTCACAGGGGGCGCAAAGCCGAGAAAGGCCAAGGAAACCGAGCTCCAGCCCGCACTGCTGGCCATACCCAGAGGGGCTCAGAGCCCAGCTCCCTTTCCCTCGGGGTCTCTGGTGGGCGGTGGGCGGCAGCCCAGGGCTGTGGGAGCATCCACTTACAGTTTGGTCAAATCCGCGGACAGCGGCCGGGCCTGGAATGTCCTCCTCCTGATCTCGGGCTTTGTCTCAGAGCTCTCGGCAGCCCAGCCTCTGACCCGCGCCTGGACGCTCACGCCCCCTTTCTCGGGCTCTGGCGCTGCTGATGGGGACTCAGGGGTGGCCAAGGGGGGTCCGGGCCCCCCTGCCAAGGCCACGGTCACGGCCACGGTGCTCTCCTCCCCAAACAGGCTGATACGCTTCTTGACGCTCCCCCGGGAGGGGACTCCTTCAGCCGCTCTGCCCTTGACCTCAGCCAGTCCTGGGCCTATTCCTGGCCTGGGCGAAGGGAGCTCTGGTGCCTTCTCTGGCTCCTGGGCCAGCCGGCCTTGCTCTTCCCAAGGACTCTGGTCATCTCTGGGGGCGACCCTGGCTGAGCCCCCCAGGGCTCTGGGGCTGCCCGTCTCCTGCTGCGAAACCACCTTCTCCTTCCGTTCACGGATTTTCTGGGCCACCTCCATGAAGTCTGAACTCGTGTCAGGAAGGGGGGCCTCTGCCTTGGCCAAACACTCCCTGTCCGCCTTGGGCTCGGGTCTGGGCCTCTCTGGGGCCCGGCGCTCAGCGGCGGAGCCCGCCGTCGCTCCGCTGCCCTCGTCGGCCGCCTTCCTCAGCGAGGCCTCTCTGCTCTCGAACCGGGCCGTGAGGTCCATGGACAAAGGCCTGGGCCTCCTCACCCACGTCTTCTCGGGAGGGGTGGGGGGCGTCTTCCCCACCGCGGCCACCCCGCCGGGGCCCGGCTTCTGGATGGATTCGATGAAAATGGCCGACACGGGCCTTCTCTTCGGGCGAGGCCTGGGCTCGGGAGCGGGGCCTGCCGTGTCCTCCACACTGCTGGCCTTTGAGAGAACCTGGTCCTGGCCCGCCTCCTCCTGGGCTGCAGCCGGCCTTGTGTCCTGCGGCAGGGAGGCCGGCCGGGGAAGGGTCCCCGCTGGCTTCCGGGCGGGCATGGCGGGCTTGGCGGCCACCTCGGGCCTGGAGCCCAAAGGGGACTCATGAGACGTGCCCGCTTTGGCCTCCTGAGCCCCCTCACTGGCCGTCTTCCCCAGAGCGGGGCCGGTTTTGGTGGTTTCAAAGAGAATCATGGTGTTGGGCCTGGGCCGCAGGAACGCGGCCTCGGAGAACAGAGACGAGCTTCTTCTCGGGCCCTCCCCGCCACCCGCCTCCTGCCCCACCAAGCCGGGCATCCTCTGGTCCAGGTCCTTGGCTGCCAGCTGCTCGGACAGCCCACCAGAAGGAGACAGGCTGGTCGGGCTGTGCCGCAAAGACGACACAGGGGGTGTCACATCCGGGGGGGCCTGCTCCTTGGAGAAGGGCTTGGGGGCGAGCCTTGGCAGGGGCAGCAAGCGAGCCGGGCTCCTCAGCGGGCTCTTTGCTTCCAAGATCCTGGCCGAGGGAGCCGTGGAGGTGTCGCCAGCCTGGCAGAAGTAAGTCCGCTTCAGGGTCCCCTCCTTGCCAATCTCACTGAGGCCTGGCACCACGGTCAGGGACGTTATGGAGCTGACCTCGACCCGCGTCGCCATGGTTACAGTTGTGGATCCATGGGGATTAGGAACATTGGAAATGGAGGAGCAACTGCTAAAAAAAACAAAACAAAACAAAACAAACAAACAAAAAGCAACGAAATTTAGAACACGGTCCGTGTGTGGGTTGGGGAAGAGTGGTTTGGGGGAATGGGACAGAGAGCCCTAAGCCCCGGATTCCGGACCACGGCCCTGTGCTGGCTTCACCGGGCAGGCTCGGGCCTGTCTCTCCACCTCTCCGAGCTCTGGGCAAGGAGAGGGGACTAAATGGCCGTCTCTGAAGTTCATTCCAGCTCAAAGGGTGTGGAAAAGGCGCCAACTCGCTAGAGGGCTTTCCCTGACTCAGCTAGGCTCTGGCCAGCTCTCACGGTAAGAAGCGACTGTCTCTGCTGTGCAGATATGGAAACCGGCTCAGAGAGGCAAAGTACTGGCCTGCAGTCACTTGGGAAGAAAGACGAGGAGTCAGGATTCGAACCCAGGTTCGACCCCAGACTCACACCACAGGCTCCTGGCATAAGCCCCAGGGGGAGCGTCCTCAGGGTCCCTCACTGCTGTGACCCTATGTCCCCCACACAGAGCCTGCACATGGGGGATCCCAGCTGATTCCTGTTGTGATCCCGTGCCGGGCACTACACACAGAGAAGGCAAGAGACCGCCGCAACTCACGCAGCCACCCAAAGCAGGAGTCCCTGGGGGCACGAAGAGGGTGAGTGGCCGCTGGGGAAACCAGGCCTCAGCCACCAACCCCACCAGACTGTCCCTTGGTTCCTTTACTTTTCCCTCCCCAACCTTTCCAGATACCATTAAAAAAAAACCAACCCCATTTTCCCAACCAAATTGCCGGTAACTGGTTGCCCTTAAGGTCCTTTCCGGGGGAAAAACCAAATTTAAGCCGGCCGAACTCAAAATCCGGTTTGAAAAACCAATTAACTAATTAAAACCGGAAAAAAGGGCCCAACCCGGCAACCAGGCTGGAGTGCAGTGGTGTCATCATAGCTCACAGCAGCCTCGAACTCCTGGGCTCAAGTGATCCTCCTGCCTCGGCCTCCCGAGTAGCTGGGACTACAGGCATGCGCCACCACGCCCGGCTAATTTTTTTAATTTTTTTGTAGAGATGGGGTCTCGCTATGTTACCCATACGGAGGAAGTCTTGAACTCCTGGCCTCAAGTGATCCTCCTGCCTCAGCCTCTCAAAGTGCTGGGATGGGATCACAGGCCACCGCGCCTGGCCCTCATATTCTTCATAAAAAAAGGAACAGCTAACAGTGACAGCTGACCATGAGTGAGACCCTGAGGAGGGCCAAGCAATTCGTGTGTATTATAAATTTCATCCATCCCGCACGCTTATCAGGTGGGCCTGACAATCAGACCCCATTTTGCAGCGGCTCAGGGCATCAGCCCCTTCTTGTTCATGCAACTGTGAGATCTGTTCTCTCAAAAAACAGGAGCCCTCCTCTCTCATTAATCCTCCAACAACCCGGAAAGGCAGGAGTGACTGTTACCACCCTTGTGGGGATGCAGGGGAAGGGGCCAGAGAGGTCGCCAGGCCCGCTTACCATCCCACAGCTGAAACCTGACCTCAGATCCACGACCCACACAGCTCTGCCTGTTTAAAAATTATTTTTTATTCCTCTTCAGTCTTACGAAGTGCCAGGCAAGTCCCTGCTCTTGATCGGCAGGCACCTGTCACACCAGTGTTTTCTTTCCCTGTAAAACTGCCACCAGCCAGCCCCCATGTAGATGGACTAAAAAAGTGGAAGGTATTTTGGTTACGCGTAAGCCTCCCGCTTCCCCTCCTCGGGGCCCCACACTGCTCCCCCGTCTCTGACTCACTCGGCAGCCTCCAGGAAAGAAAGGCAGACAGATTTTGATATTTTCTCTCCCTTACACGCTCAATGGTGCTAACAGATTCCATCTCCCCAAACCGGAGAACATTGTCTAGACTCGGTTAGAGGCAGAAGAGAGATCAGATATGGAGAATCTGAGAATTGGAGCATTTCCACCTGCAAAGACCCCAGGCAGAGCCCTAAGGCTCCGGAATCCCACCCAGCATCAGAGCTGTTCACCTTTACGGCCAGCCCTGTGACCTCTTGAAATCCTGCTCTGCGACACATACGTAGCCCAGACATGAGACACAGGACAACGACAGGATGCAAAGGACAGAGACAAAATTCCCTGGCAGAACCCACAGGTGCCCTCCACCCGCTGGTCGAGCACGGGCCCCACTTACCCGAGCCGGCAGGCCCTGGGAGGGGGGGTGTGACTGCCGGGGAAAGCCAATGGTGTCACATCTCATCGTGGACGGGGCTGTCCGCACGCTCCCATGGCAGAAGCAGGCGGGGAGAGGCCGGCTCGTTCCGGCAGGCAGAGTGTCGCGGGTCTGGGGAGACACAGGACAACAGCCTCGGTTCCGGAGTTCTGGCAATATGTGAACAGACGGCGCAAAAGCTCTCGAGCTCCAACTGCATCCGCTGGCATCTCCTCCAGCTAGTAAAACTTATGCTCCTTTCGGCTTTTCAATTACGTAGCCTTATATATACATGTGCATAAATAGTGCTGAGCCCACAGTAGGTACTCTGCAAAAATCGTCCCTATTTCTCTGGTACGTGTTTAAGGGGCACCCACTACATACACAAATATGAGCGAGAAATAGCCCCTGCACCCACGGAACTCATAGTCTTCCGTAAGAAACATACACACGTGCACACACACACACACACACACACACACACACGGACTCACAACACTGCAGAAAAAATGTCATGGTTTATAATAGCACGAAAGACAAAATTATCGAATGCATAAATAAATGATTGTTGAGTGAATAAACAAATGAACGACGAAATATTCTGACCCCACTTCTCCTCTTCTAAAATGCCAAATAAGTCTAGATGCCGTGAGTCTCATGACAAAGGACACCAAACCACCTGGAACACAAGCTGAGTTACTCTGGCTGCGGCTAGTGAGTGACAGAACCGGAGAGCTGGGATGCGCTCAGATGGAAGCTCCACCCACAAAGTCCCACTAAGAGACCCCCACCCATTTCTCTGGGCCGCAGGGAGGAGCTCTGCCCTGGGACAGGCCACTGCCAGACACACCTGCTGCGACCACATTAACCTCACGCCGTCACGGGAGCTCATCTGCCCAAATGCGGAACGAATACTTCTCTGCATGGCTCTTCCTGGGAGGGGCCACCGGAGCAACCATTGCTGAATTAGGATCAGTGGTACACAAATGTCACCCCCCTTCAGAATCCCTGGACCCGCTGCAGCGGCTATTCTGCACGGAAGGGAAAGGGGAAAGGCAAGAGGAAGTAAGGAAAGTCAGTCTCTTGGCCCACGCCCCCTAAACAGAACAGCGCCTCTGCCACCTGTACTCTGCCTTATGTCCTGGTCTGCCTCTCGAGACCGCATTTCGAGTGCCTGGCAAATGCCTAGTATGTAAACACGAATCAATAAATCAATTAATAAGTCCATGAACAAAGGAAAGTAAAAGAAGTTTTTAAACCACCTTAGTAGATGGATCAATAACATTTTAAAGTCCTTCCCAACCCACGATTCTCAGGTTTGCGTTCAACCTGCGGTAAAATACAAGGAAACCGATTTAACTATAGGCTTTAAAACCTTGCTTTAGATGCATCCCATATGTTATGCTTGATTTAATAGACGTTAGTCTCTTCCAAAACATTCTGGAAGCGCACTCGCACAGAGGCCAGCTGCCACTTATCCCTAAGGGTGGACTGGCTCAGTTTTTTTAAATAGTCTATCAGCTGGGCACCACGGCCAAAACCAGGAAAGAAGGGAAACAGAGTCCGAGCCATCTCTGGTTCAAACTGTCTCCTCATGGAGGTCAGCGTGTGGGGCAGACGGGGGGCAAAGCGTCCACCTGGGAGGTCAGGAGGCTGGTGGACCGGGAGAGAGAGGACGTCAGTCTAGCCACAAGCAGTGGCCATAGCAATGGGTATTTTTTTCTCTCTTGCTGAACCTGCCAACTCCATGAGCTGGATCTCCCAGGAATGATTTGCAAAGTTCAAAATTCCCATTTCCTGCCATTTCATGCAGACAAAAAAAAAAAAAAAAAAGACTCGTCTGAGAAGGGCGTCACCAGAAGCAACAGGTGCTGAAATTACACAGGAGTCACTCGAAAGCGTTCCTTCTTCCATCCTTCTGACCCTCCTACCGCAAACACTTGCCAAAGCGCCAGGCTCTGTGCTTGGTGCTGGGGCTCGTGGTCTCCTGGGGAATCCGAGAGATCCGCAAGAGAGAAGGCAAGAAAAAGCACTTCCATTCAAAACCAAACTGTTTGGCAGCTTTTCTCCCAGTCTCAGAGGCGTTGATTCATTCTCACAGCTGCCGAGCATCTTTCATAATTACACCCTCGAATCCAATCTGAGCGCTCACCAGCCATTCACTCAGCCGTCTCTGGCTGCCGCTTCCTGGGAATGCCACCATCTGGTGAGGGGCGTGGGCTGGTCCCGACACCTTCCAGCGTCTTCCGGAACGTAACCTTGGCCCCCTAACTCTGCAAACCCATCTTGTGTGGTGCACTGCGCGAACAGCCAAGAATGGATTGGCAAAGTGCGTGCCTGTGTCCTCCCGGAAGAGCAGGGCTGCGGTACACGTTCGATCTGTCCACCCACGGGCCCCGGAGAGAAAAGGCCCAATCAAAATGCCAAGTGTCATTTGGAGTGTACGCATCCTCTCGTCCCTGTCCCCACGGCTGCAGCCCTAGTGCCTGCCTTCCTTCCAGTACACAGTTATTGAGTACCTACTATGTGCCTGGCGCTGGAGACACAGCAATGAACGAAACGTACAGAAACCTGCTCCCATGGAGCTGATATCCAAGACAGGAGAAAAGAAAATAAACAACATAAATAAGTGAAATATATAGAAGGTTAGATAAGTGACAATAAAGGAAGGAATTTGAGATGGGGTGGCCAGGGAAGGCTTCACTGAGAAGGGACATTTAAAATCAGCCTCCTTCCTGTCCCATCTGGGGGCTCCTCCAGTCTATTCTAGCAGCAGCCAGAGGGATTCTCGAATACATAAGCACCAGGATGTCTCTTCCCTGCTGGAAGCCCACAGGTGTCTTCCCACTGCTCTGCAGATAAAGACCAAAGCCGTCCCTGAGGACTGGTGGGATCCAGAGCCTCTTTATCTCACCAGCTTCAGTCTGACGATCGATACCACCCATCTGTCTGTCTGTCTGTCTCTCACACACACACACATATACTCCAGCACAATGAACCCCAGACATATCATGCTTTTCCTTGACTTCACACCTCTGCACTGCCATTTCCTCATCAATTCTCATCACCATTAGGCTGCCTCCTCCAGGAAGCCTTCCCTGATGCCCTAGGGCTGGTTCAGGTGCCTCCTCTGTGCTCCAGTACCTCACTCCCTATGCTTCCCCCTTGCCCAGCACTGACGGAAAAGGTGGTGATTATCTCTGTTTCCTCCACTAAACCATAAGCTCCTGGCGCAGGAAGGGTCCTGGGTCCTATTCACAGCTGTATCCCCAGAGTCTGATGCCGAAAAGGGCATAAAGTCAGTGTGCAAAAAATCACCTGAAGGGAAGACATCGCTGAGAAAAGAAAATAACAGTAACATCCAATGCAGGGGGGGGTATGGAAAATGGACTTGCTCGCCCGCCCCCAGGGACAACGTAAGTTATAGAAGCAATTGGCAATATTCACTTTCAACTAACATCTTCCGACACCCCATCGAGAGTCAGGCACCACGCTAACTGATTCTGTCTCTTCTGCCTTCTGTCATTAATCCAAGCAGTGACCTTGTGCCGTTCACATTATTACCACCATTCCACAGATTAGGAAAATGTAGCCCAGAAACAGCCAGTTTCCAATCTCACTGCTAGTCAGGGGGAGAGAGAGGGTTGAAATCCAAGTCTTCTGACCCCAAATCAAATGTTTTCCCCCTGTATTTCTCACCCCACCAGAGAAATATTTATTTTCAACTCAGTAGTCCCATTTCTAAAAACGTATCCTATGGAAGTAACCCAAAAGGAAAGCTACATGCACAAAGATGTCCCTTGCAGTGTTGACTATCCACCTGCAGCAGGAAGACAGCCCTGGTCATAACCCCTACTTGAAAGAACCCAGGACTCACAAGCATCTGAAATGTCACAAGAGTGACAACCTGTCAGCATCCACGAGTAAAAATCACTTGCCTGGGAGTCAGAGCAGGGGGGTTTCGGTCAGGGTGACCTTACATTGTGGTCCACCTGGGACAGATCCCCCCTGCTGTCCACGGTGTCCAGGTTTGCATAATAAATTACTCCCTCACCCTACTTTTAAAAAATTATGGTAGAAATCCCATAATCTCCACTATTTCAACCATTTCAAAGTTGCTCGGTGGCATTTAGTAAACTCACAATATTGTGCAACCCTCACCCACTATCTAATTCCAAAACATTTTCATTACCCAAAGCAAATCCCGGACCCATTAAGCAGTCACTGCCCGTTCCCCTCTCCCCCAGCCTCTGGCACCCGCTAATCTGCTTTCTGTCTCTAAGGATTTGCCATTTCTGGATATTTCATAAAAATGGAAGCTACGTCCATCACCCCAGCTTATGTCTCGGCATCTCCACTAACGGGCAGTGACAGCTTGGGCGAGCCCCTCCCTTACTCCAGCCTCAGAAGCAAGAGGTTGAACAAGGGGTCGTTAATTCCCTGTCATTTTAAAGATGCTGCGATTCTGACTTGGCTCAACTCGAAGGCTCATCGGTTCTGCATTTTCCACTTCTCTCTGCAACTGACACACTCCCCCATGGAGACCAAATGTCTGGATTCCGGGATGCACATTCTAAATCTCCTCGTTTCCCATGTTTTCTTAAAAACAACTGGTGCTCAGTAAAGGATTGGGAGGGGCTAAATAAAATTCTTACCCTCCTGTTGAGAGCTAAGTTTCCCACGGAGCGTGGACTGTTTCTGTTAAGAACAGCGTTAATTAGCACAGTGCTGACTTCTGTGTGTAAGTCCCATCGTTAGAGCTGAGCACATCTCATGTTCCCAACTCTGGAGTTTGGGGCGAAGCTCGGGGTGTCTCTCCTCCAACTCCCCCTGGACCATAGATGTGGGGGGCACATACACCCACAAAAAAGAGTTTTGTGGTATATTCAACGAGTTTGAGAAATTGTGGGTTCAATAATAGCAAGTGTCTTTCCAGCACGACTTTTCAGAGCCTTTAATATGCTGAGCTGCATTTCCACGCGGCCTCTCCCCAACACTCCTTGTCCAGGTGCAACTGCTGATCTGGAGAAAGAATGATACGTCTTATCTCTAGCCCTCTCTTTAAACATCCGCCTTTTCAATTTCATTGGCCTGTTCCTTCCTGCAACTTGTGCTATTTTGGGACTGGCTGACCACTCACTAAAACCATTAACAAGCTGCTTTTTTTTTTTTTCCTTATTTTTCTCTAGATCAGAAATTGGCAAACTAGAATCCACAGATCAAACCTGGTCCACTGCTTGGTTTTGTAAATAAAGTTTTATTGGAACATGGCCATGCCCATTTATTTATATATCATCTACAGCTTCTTCCAAGAGCCAGTATCTATGGCTCTGTCTTAGTGACGGAATTTAATAGTTGCCACTGAGGCCATATGGCCCAGAAAACCTAAAATATTTACTATAGCTCTTTACAGAATAAGTTTGCTGCCCTTGTTCAAGATTGTGGCCAAACGAGTCCTCTGAGAGACTGGACTCCCCCAAGGGTGGGGCGTCCTCCTCTTGCAAATACTCAAAGCTCTTACGATATTCTGAGGCCCACCCTCCATTAGGCCTCTTCAGGTGTTCCAGATGATAACTACAGAAAAGTCCAAATATACAGAGAAGCAAGAGTATTTTTCATAATCCTAAACCCCACCATGCACAGTCAACAGACACTATTAGCATTCTGAGGTACAGCAACCTGGGCATTTCCAATGAAAATAAGGAACTTTTGGTCAAAATTCAAATGCAATTAGATCGTGCATGCTATTTAGAAACTTGTTTTTGTTTTTGGTGTTTAATTTCAAACTATGGCATGAACATCTTTCACATCAATAGCTACACACCCTATACAGGGGTTTCTAACGCTTTCATGGTATTCCATTATATGGATGTGTCATCATTAGATAAACCGTCCCTCACTATTGGATCTTTAATGGAGCAACTTTCCAACTGTTGAACATTAAAACCAACACTGCAATGAATACTCACATGCAATTTATTTTCCCAAGATATTAATAAATCATTGCCTCAAGCGGGCTATCTGGTTCAAAGGATACACACCTTTTCTAGAACTTTGGATACATGCAGAATCACATCTAAGGGAAATACTTCCCACGCTGACTCAGTTCAGAGCTTCAGACGTCACGGTTCTCAACCTCTCCCTGGGGCACACCCAATAAAAATGTCTAATGAACAATAAACCAGGCCCTGCCCGTACCTGGAGCTTTAAGGGCTCTACTTTATAACAGGATCATCACAGCCTTCACTAGAAGGTGTCCAAGGGTAATCAGAACAGCTCACCGGGAGAAGGGAGTCTGGGACCAGCCTAGAGGCTGCGTGCGGCCTGGCGTTGGGAGCAGGAAGGAAGACCCAGCCCTGGAACTGACATTCCGGTCCAAGGCTCAATTCAACATAAAACACAGCAGCACAATGCTGGACTCAGAAAAACGTGAGCACAGCACGCTCTCTCCTTAGGGAGCCTGGGAAGTGCACACTGCATTTCAGAAAATAACAATAATAATAACTCCCTCCAAGTACAAGTAGATTTCTAAAGGAATTAGCTTATGCTGGCCCAAGAGTTGTCTTATGTGCAAAGCTCAAATCCTGAAAATGTCTGATCATGTCACTCTCCAGCTCTAGAATCACCCACGGCACCCACTGTCCCTTGCCTCGGACAAGTATTCAAGGCCCCCCTAAAACTAATCTCGTCTATACTGCAGGCCCTGATCAATACTCCCAGATCCTCGAACGGGTCCCATGACTTGAACGTCCTTTTCATCATTTTCCTTCTGCATGGACAGCCCTTCACCCAGCGCACAATTTCTATTTGCGCTATTTTCTATTTTCTATCCTACCCATCCTTTTAGAGCAGTTTCAATGTGGCCTCTTCCAGGAAGCCTATGCTGATTTCCCAGGCCAAAGTGACCTCCAACCCTCCTGGGCAATGCACTCGATCTAAATGCCTCATATCAGAGATAAGCCTGAGGCTCTCTCCCTTGCAAGATGCACACGCGCCACTACACCCCACCCAGGGCACAGGGACCTTCAGTCTGAGTTACCCGCCCCAGAACCTACCGGATGCCTGGCACCTGCTGAGTTCCTCAGAGGTAGGAAGCCGCCCACCTGGGACACAGATGGTTTTAGGTAACAGGATGCTCTGAAATCTGGGCACAGCATTCAGGTGCCTTGAATGACACTGTGTGAAAGCCGTTTCCTTTCTGTTCTCATGGGAGCCTTCGGAAGTCCCTGAGACAGTCTCTGCTTGGTGACACTATGACTTTAACACCTCCATCTCCATTATCTGCTAATCTCCCAATCTAACAAAGAGAAAATAGCATCAAGCTCAAACCATCAGCTGCTGTAGCAGCAGGTTTAAAATATCATTTCATTTTCATTGTATTTAGTTTTTTACTGTTATTTTCTACTGAAGGCAAGTGACACTCGTTTTCTATGTACAATAGAGATTTTTTTTTGAAAGGTTCCTTTTTAAATAAATTTATTTAACTTTTCAAAAAGGGAAACGTTTAAAACTAAAATAATGGTACAGGGGTTAAGTGGATGTGGTAAAAGTTCATGCTTTTTTTGTTGTTTAATTTGAACAGGGAAATTACCAGCACAGTGGAAAGAACACGGTGTTGGAGTCAATAGCACAGATGCGGGCTCT
Source organism: Propithecus coquereli (assembly GCF_000956105.1). Lineage (NCBI taxonomy): Eukaryota > Metazoa > Chordata > Mammalia > Primates > Indriidae > Propithecus > Propithecus coquereli. The sequence goes on from NW_012145634.1 coordinate 5,073,176, forward strand.
CAGGTAGTTTCCCTCCTTTCTGACAAGTCAGAGACTAGCTTTTTTCAGCTTTCTGTGTAGCTAAAAATAGCCATGTGACCCAGTTCTGACCAAAAATATATAAGAACATAAGAGGAAATGGGGAAGACTTGTAGGGAGGCTTTTGTTTTGCTGTAGGTGGCTTGTGGTGCTGTCTCTCCTTCTTCCTACCTGGAATGAAGATACAATGCATGGAGCCATGGCAACCATCTTGGGACCAAGAGTCCACAAGCCAACACTTTAAGGATCATGACATTGGAAAGACCTTGATGACACAGTTGAGCCGCTGCACTAACTCTTAATTACTCTCCTCTTTTTCTTCTATGTAAAAAATAATAAAAACCTACTTATTTAAGCCACACTTCCTAATGGACATGGAGAGTCTGGCACAAATTGATTAAGTGGATAAATGTCTTCTAAGTGAACACAGTAGCTATAGTGCCTTTGACGAGCCACTTCACCTCTCAAAGGTCAGTTTCTTCATGAGTAAGTTCAATGACACCTACCTCAAAGGTGTCTGAGGATTAAAGGCGATGGTGCACGTAAACCATCTACCAGCAGACTTGGCACATGGTAGGTTTCTACAAATACATGATAAATGAATGTGCAAACAAATAGAATACGAAGACTCAAAAGGGTATTTGTGAGATGGTGTGATTTTATAGGGGGCAAGACGATTGTCTACATTTTTAAGATCCAAAGGACTAGCTCTCTAATGAAAAAATCCAAGAGAAAAAGCGATTCAGAGGAATCTGTCTTTATCCGTTCTCAAAGTGTACCCCAGTTTCACAGCTAGGGAGAAGGGAAGGAAGGGGAACAGGGCACGTGGATATTTTTTACAAGTCTGGCCAATGATCCATCCAGCCTATCATCTCACAGGTCTTGGTTAAAAGGAGGGGAGGGGAGCGCCAGGAAAGGTGAACACCAAACAGCATCCTCCTGTCCTCGGGTGCAAGAAAAGCCTTCAAGGGTGGTTGAGATGGAACCGGTGTCCCAGCGTTGTGAACAGCCTCATCTCTCTGCACAGCACCCACCCCGCCCCACCCCGCCCCACCCATCATCCCCGTCTCTGTGCTCTCCGTGCCAATACACCCGCAGTGACGGCTGACAAGCCCTCGCCCGGTTTTCCCAGGAGGGATGCCGTGCTGCCCACGCCCATCAGGCAACCAGCTGGCTTCTCCTCCTCCCGTGACGTCCAGGATCCCCATAAACCTGTCAGGGCCTGGCACTGCCAGCCTCAGGGCAGGACAACAGGCCCCCTCCTGGCGCAGAACCCAGGCCTCCGTGTAGCTGAAGAAACACACCTGCCCTAACCACCAACAAGGGAACTCAACGACCTGTTCCACGTTCACTGGTTGCTTTGTCCTTCGATCTGCAAGTGCTGGGACCCGGGAAAGTCTGGAACTAGCAATTCCAGCCTCACGTCACTAACGCTAACAGAACACGCATTTCCGTCCAAGCCAGCACGTTAACTGAACGTCCCTGTTCAACCCGCCCTCGGAGGTGAGTCTCGCGACAGGCCCATCGGATGGATGAAGACAAGGAGGTTCAGCAACTGCCCACGTGGTGGTGCTGCCAGGATCTGAGCTCAGGTGGCCTCGCTCTGGAAGCCCCCGTTCATCCTCCAAGTGTCTCAACAGTCGCTGTGCTATAAAGTGCCGCCCAAGTGCCAGGCAATGGCCCCACCGGGGTTGACACTATCATGAACCCCATTTTACGGTATTAACAGATCTGAACTGAGGTTTGGAAAAGCAACGTGATTCACAGAAGTCAACCACTCAGTAAGCCCCAGTTCTAACGCTGGCGTGGCACAAGACACAATGGGCTCAGAGCAGATGTTCTGGCAAGTTTCAGGGCAGAACGTCCTTGTCCTTGAAGCGTGGTCTGGTGGGAAGGCAGGCACGGCCACGGGTGGTGATCACGGCAGCATGGCGGCGGGGGCGGGGTGCTCAGAGCCACGACGGAGACGCACGGGAAGAAGAGCTGGTAGCAGACAGAAAAATGCCCCCCGAAGGTGTCCAGGTCCTAATCCCCAAAACCTGCAACTATATGACCTTACATAGCAAAGAGGACTCCGCAGATGTCACTCAGCGAAGGCTCTTGAAATGGGAAGGTTATCCTGGATTAAGGGACCTTATCAGCGGAGGCAGGAGGGTCAGAGTCAGGGAAAATGCACAGCAGAGACACAGATCCGAGCGACGCGGGGCCACAAGCCCGTCAACGTGGCGGCCTCCAGAAACCGGAAAAGGCGAGGAACTGGGTTCTCCCCGGAGCTGCGGCAGGAATGCACTCCTGCCGGCCCGTATGAGGCTCGGACCTCCGGACTGTGAAGTCAGAAATTTGTTTAAGCCACTGAGTCGTGGAATCTGTCACAGCAGCCATCGGAAACAAATATAGCGCTTAACTCAGCTAAGGAGAGAAGAGGAGGGCTTCCTGCAGGAGGCAGCATTGAGCTGAGTGGCTGCCAGAACAACCCGAAAGCCCAGACCTCTGTAAGGTTATTAGTCTGGGCTGCCCCCACCTTGAGGGGCCACCAGAGACCTAATTCCCCATTCTCGATGGTTAGGCATTTAACAGCAGGCATTTAATTAACAGCATCAAATCCCCGTGAGGTAGGTCCTGGTACTATTCTTTCCACGTAGCTACTAAAATTTAAATATCAGTTCGCTGAAATTATATAAAAGTTTAAATTCAGTGCCTTAGTTGCACAAGCTTCATTTCCAGTGCTCAACAGGCACGAGAGGCTGGGTACAAAGTTCTACTGGACAGCACGGTGCAGTCCCATTATACAGAAGTGGAAACTGAGGCTCAGAGAGAGGGGATAATATGGGTGGAAACAGGCAGAGCTGGCACTCAAATCCTCGATCTTCTAACACCATTCTCACCTTCTCAACACAAGAAGACGTGAGCCACTGGACTGGCCGTCCCAAAACCCAGGCCCAACCTTGTTTAAACGTTAATTACTCACCCATCGTAAGGAGCTATGTATGACCTCTGGTAATGGCTGAGAAGAGTTTATTTTGACCTCTCTGTCCCTCTGCCTTAAACGCAGGGGACACCGCCAAGAGGCCGGTAAAGTAGAGGCCTTGGGTTAATGAAGGGTTCTGCTGAATGGAGGCTCCAAGGAATGGAGCGACTCATTACACTTGTGGTTTAGAATGAGGAGCGCCGGCTTCGATGATCAGCCGCTGCTCCCTCAACCCCCCGAGTCCCTCAGCCTTATGCACTGGCACACGGGCAGCAGGAACATAACACACTGGGCACACACGGTTCAATTTCTAGGGTAGCCTCTGCCACCTGCAAGGAATTCTCTCGGGGTTCACCGATTGGCAGATAATGAGTTATAATGAGTACAGTCAAATCTTTGACACTTTCAGCTAAAAGCAGTTACAAAGAGTTTCAGGGGGAACGAAATAAAATGTAATTAAAGATAAGTTTTAATCCATTCCCTCGGAGACGGACGGAGGAAGGCAGATGGGAGGCAGGCT
>NW_012145634.1:5076731-5092278 GCF_000956105.1 Propithecus coquereli
GTTTCAGGGGGAACGAAATAAAATGTAATTAAAGATAAGTTTTAATCCATTCCCTCGGAGACGGACGGAGGAAGGCAGATGGGAGGCAGGCTTATCACTGTCCACTCTCGGGCAACTTTCCATTTGCATCTGCGAATGTACGACCTGGCCAAATAAATAGGTAAGAGTAAAATTTTAAAATGTCTAAGTACCATGTGGACATGCAGATCCATTTCTTGTTTTACATAGATTCACACGGATGGGTGTATAAATTTGAATATATGGATACTTAGAGAAAATATTAGAAGAATATATATGAAAATGTTTACAAAGGTTATCTATAAGTAAGGGAAGATAAGACTATGGGTCATTTTACTCTCTTGGCTTAGTTATAATTTGTAAATTTTATATAATAATAACCAGAAAAGTTTCTGTGAATGTGTAGCTGGTTTCTGTGGGAACTACTTCACAGACAAAAACTTATTTCTCCCAACAACCACTGAGGCAGGTGGTTGGTATCTTACCTCCATTTTACAGATGAGAAAACTGAGGCTCAGAAACGCTAAGACCATGAAGTCAACTCTCTTGATTCTTTTGCTCTGCTGCCGTCTGATAAAATGAATGTTTGTAATAAGATGGAAAAAAAAAATCTATAATGCCGAAGAAGTTAAAGCAAAAAGTTAGACTGAATTTCTGAATTCGTGAACTGAATTTCCGAATACATGAGCATCACAGCATCCAAGTGTTTGTCAAGGAGGGTGCGGACACCATTGGTGCCCTGCCCTATGCCCGAATCATTCACCTCTGGCCTACTGAGGACGTCTACAGTTCTCTGGCTAAGGGCTTGGTTTTGGGCTATGGGAGCAGCTCAGGCCAGAATTGAACCGAGTCAATGCTCTAGAGCAGCCCTCCACCAAAGACTCCCTCTCTGAGAGAGAAGTCTGAGGTGTGTCGTCTTCCTTTTTAAAAAATTTTTTGTGGAGATGGGGTCTCGCTATGTTGCCCAGGCTGGTCTTGAACTCCTGGCCTCAAGTGATACTCCTGCCTCAGCCTCCCAAAGTGCTGGGATTACAGGTGTGAGCCCCCACACCCGGCAGCATGGTCTTGATAACACTCCCTGTATTAGTTCCTTGCCTCCCCTATCTCACCTTCCACACTCAGCCAACAGTGCTGCCTAGGGCCAGCTCCCCCCAAAACCACTCATGTTCCCATCATTGCCTCAGGGCTGCTTCTGGGGGAGCCCAGACTAAAACAGCGGAGGATGCTCAGCGTTCTCTGCCCCTGCCCAGTGGTTACCAACGGTTACCAGGAGCGACACAACCCCCCCACCCTGAGTCACGGTGATAACCAAATTCGTAAGCACTCCTTAGGTGCTTGGAAAAAATAAAAACCCCCAAAGTGGATTCATTCCTGGATCATTAAACCACAGCACCTTCGTGGCAAATGCTAAGTCCAAAAATAAGGTGAGGCTGCTGGGGTTTTGGGGCAGGACGATGGGAACAAGGAGAGAGAAGAGTGTTTTTCCTAACCAAGAGGTGGGACACCTGCCAGTCAGGATTACACCTAAAACTTGGGGTTCCTGATTCAGGATGCAATATATACACATGCATGTGTGTGTGCATGTACATGCATATGCGTATATACTCATACACATGATTATATGCACTATATATTTTGTATAACATACAGATACATACTTATTTATATAATGTAAAAACTGCTTTAGCCCAAGGATGCTCCACAGGCAGGATCTCCTGGCTACAGGCTGCCGAAAGGACCACACTGCAGGCATCATCGGAAAATTAGCAGTCACTCAGGCCTGCCCAGTGTGGGGAGAGGCTGCACAGGCCTGGCAAGGTGGTCCAGTCCAGGGACTCATGAGATAGCGTTTTTTAAAACAGAAAGTGTCCCAGACGATGCTGAGAGATCACCCAGTCCTATTCGATCTGCTGTGACACCTCTCTCCACATCCTCCACTTCTCCCCAGACACTCCCTGGGGCCACTGTCCCCCTACTCCAGTCCACGCCACCGCCCTGTCTTGCCCGGAGGACCCCATCAGCCTCCTCGTGGCCTCGTCCACACGGGAGCAGGCGTCGACTTTCTGAAACACCAACGTAAACATTGCATCCCATTGACAAACATCTGTCAGTGAGATAAAATAACAAAGTTTCTAGAAGAAACCATGGGATAAATTGATCTTAAGTAAAACTTCTGTTCAACAGAAGGAATCATTAAGAGTGCTATAGAAGCCACAGACTGGGATTAAAAATATATACATATAAAAATTTTATATATATATATAATTTTATACACACACACACACACCAGCCTGAGCAAGAGCGAGACCCCGTCTCTACAAAAATTAGAAAAATTAGCCAGGTGTGGTGGGGCACGTGCCTATAGTCCCAGCTACTTGGGAGGCTGAGGCAGGAGGATCGCTTGAGCCCAGGAGTTGGAGGTTGCAGTGAGCTATGATGACACCACTGCACTCTAGCCTGGGTGACAGAGTAAGACCTTGTCTCAAAAAAAAAATGATAATAATATATATTAATACATATACAGACATACATACACATACACATGTATATTTCACAAAGGACTCTATCTGGAATATAGAAAGAACTCTAAATCAATAAGAGAAGACAACCCAGTTTTGTTTTGTTTTTTCTTTTAAGGACAAAAGACTTGAGCGGGCACGTTCCAGGCACACACAGAGAAAAAAAATCTCCAAATGATCACTAAGCACGTGAAAAGAAGCCCAGCTTCGTCGGTCATTGGGAAAACATAAATTAAAAACACAGTGAGATACTACGCTGCTCCCCATCTACCATGATGGCCAAGTACATCAGCAAGTGCTGACAAGGATGTGCAACTAAAACTCCCTTTAAATTCGCACAAACACTTCGGAAAACTGTTTGGCAGGACCTACCAAAGCTGAACCCAAAACCCAGCAACTCTACTCCTGGGTAATTTACCCAACAGAAATCAGCGCTTGGGTCCATGAAGGGCTTGTATGCAAATGTTCCTGTAGCTTCATCTCCAATAATCAAAAACCCGGAAGCCACCCAAAGGGTCGTCAGCAGCGCACTGGATAAATAAAGTCATACGATGGAATATAACACAACAATCTGGGAAAAATCCAAACTGCAGACGGACCCTGGCTTACAGCGGTCTTGACTTCACGATGGGTTTACTGGGGTATTGGATGCATTTTCAGCTTACGATATCTTTAACTTACGATGGGGTGTCCCCGTTGTAAGTAAGGAACCGCCTGTACTATGACATGCGAAAATACGGATAAATACCACAGGCATTGTGGTACGAAAACCAAGCAGGACCTAAAAGTGCAGATACTGTAAAATTGCAGTCATAATATGAAATTCAGGCAAAACTTTTATGAAATAAGCAAAACTACTCTATGGTGCTAGAAGGTAGAATAGCCAGGAAGGGGGGCAAGGATGCTCTCTGGGGGCCTGGAAACGTTCTGTATCTTGATACAGGTGATTCCACGGTGTGTACATATGTAAACATGTGTCTCGTTTTCACATGGGATTTGTGTACTTTCCTGTATGTAAATTACGCCTAAGAAAACAAACTCCAAACCTCCAATGGCCTCCAGATGCTCAGGACACGAAGTCCACACCCCTCGCCACCGCCCTGCATGGTCGGCCCCTGCCCACCCCCAGGACCGAATCCACTGCCCCCCACCAGGGCGCCGGCCCCACCAGCCTCGGCTGGCTCTTCCTCCCGAATGCTGCAGTGCGTTCTCAGCACTAGGACCCCACCTCCACCCTTGCTTGCACCCCTCCTCATCCTGGAGATCCCGGACCGCCTTCTCAGAACTGGTTTCCAGCCAGCAGTTCCCCCTCCAAGGCAAGACGCGGAGGGGGTCTGGATTTGCAAGAACCCCCCCTCCGCTGCCGGAACGGAAAAGAGACCCGCAGAGAATTGCCAGTCACCTTCTCTTTTCCCTGAGTGACGTCAGGACCCACGTGTGCACGGGGTCCCTAATTAGATGCCCCTTCCTCCAGGAAGCCTTCCCAGACCCCCACCCACACCGCCAGTAGGCTCTGGTTCGCAGAACACTCTGCTTCTTTGTGACACTGCCCTGACACCAGTTTCATGCCTTGCTCCCTGAGGGCAGAGAGCCTCTGTCGTGTTCCCCGTTTTATCCTCAGAGCCTAGCAAGGTGTCTGCCACACAGGCAGTGTACAGGTGAGATCTGGGCTCAGAGAGGGTAAGTGGCTTGCCTAAGGTCACACAGCCACTTAGGGATGAATCCAACATCACAACCTATAGGAGATGCTGCTGGACCTGTCCCTCCCCAGATCCCCTTGCCTGCTGCTGTACCCACCCCTTGCTGCTATGAGGGTTGTCTGCTAAGAGTTCACGGTGACATCCTTTTCCAAGAGAGCTGTCCTCCCACAGGCTGGCCCAAGACCTCCTCCTGGTAAACCTCCTACCCGCAAACCAAGGCATCCCACAGCTTACATGGGACACAAAGGGCTGCTAACCTTTGCGGCAAGGCAGGACTTACTCGGTGGCTCCAGAGTTCCCCATGGGACCAGGCTGAGGCTAAACGCAGCTTTTCAGCCGTGTCCTCCCCCACCCCACCCTGCCTTCTTCTCTCTGAGACTCATGGGCCATGCTCCCAATCACTTCCACAGGACGCCCATGCCAAGCTCTGCTTCTAGGGAACCCAACCTTAAATAGAACTCAAGGCTCTCGACTAGTCACCTGAACCCCAGGCCGACACACTGCCCCCCAAACTAGTCTAAAATAAACGACAATTCCAGTGACGCACCCAGAACGCGCCAGGAGCCTGGCTGTAAGGCAAGGCAAAATCCATGCGTCTACTCTCTGCCTCCCAACACCCTTGACTTTTATCTCTGCAACATTCGCAGAAGGACCCGGCTTTGTTTTTCAGCTGCCAGCAATTAAGCTCTGAAATGTCCCAAGTCCAGAGATAGCCCTGCGCTGAGACATGGTGCTCAGTCATCGGCTCTCAGAATAGCCACCTGCACAGACAGGGGTCAGCTCCCCGATGAGTCACCGCGAGCCCCTCCCCTGGACTTGTTGGAGAAAACACTATTCAGTCTCCTAAATGCAGATAAACACCACCTGCCCTCGGTTCGGCCAGACCCTAATTTCGCCCAGCATAATCACCAGTTAAGAGCTCAGAAAATGCCGTGGTCAGGGGACGGCATGCAGGACTGGCGGCAGGAGCCCCTGGTCTCCTCTCGCCTTGTCTGTGTCCCTTCTTATGACCGTTCAAAGCAGGGACTTCCAGAGTCAGCCATCTCCAGCTCCACCGGCTGTGCGCTCACTCCACCTCTCTGAGCCTCAGCTTCCTCATCTATAAAATGGAACCAACCATAGGTACTTCACGTGCCCTTGTGAGGACTGAACGAGATCACGTATGTGACGTGCTTAGCATAAAACCAATGGTCACCACGCGCATCAGTTACTGTCCTCTTCAACGGTATTATTATTCTCATTCGGAGAGACTGGGACGAGGCAATAGCCAAGGGACTAGGCTGTCCAGCTCCTGCACATGCGCAGGGAGGTGGCAGGGAAGCAGGAGGAGGGCTTGTCCCCCCCCCCCCACGCAGTCCCAAAGCACGCAAGGAAGCAGAGGCCTGCAGAGCGCATACAGTGGGTGCTCAGTATACGAGAGCTCTGATTATTATAAAATTCATCCTCAGAAAATGGTGAACTCAAGAAAATGACCTCCCTGAGCTCAGAGATCCTCTTATACCTAACGAGGCACCTTTCTGCAAGCAGCCTCGGAACCCCCAGAAAGAAGTAGAAACGGAGAAGCCACTGCCTTGTCACAGCCTCTGGGCTCACGCTCTGGTTCAGCCGAGCCACAGTCACCCGCTGGTGCCACCCTGTGCATCCCGAGGTACATGGGACAGCCTGCTCCACCACAGCAAATGCTGTTGGACCCGCCCGAATCCTCTTGGCACTTTCTGCTGCTGGGAGGTAAGCACCCCGGCTCCCTCGCACTCAGATGGGACAATTGAGGCCCCAGCACAGGTAAGCCCCACTGCCCCCAAAGGTAACCGGCTCATCAGCGCACCCTAGTGGTGCACTGCCACCCAACTAAACCGCTTGCCCTGGCACCCTTGACTCGGGCTCTGCTTCTGGGAGAGCCCTACCTATGACACCCCTCGTTCCTAGAATCACTGACTCACAGGCACGGACTGGCTCAGAACACCAGTTCTCTTCTAAGGTGTCATGACACCATGGTGAGACACACTTTCTTTTGTAATACGTCAGCAAACCACTGGCTACCAAGACAACGTGAGGTTCTAACGTTTGTGCTTGCTGTATTTTCAAAAGTTGCTTTGTTACCAATTTATCCAAGAGACTAACTGACCTATTGTGTGCCATAGCCATGTCTGGTGATGGGGAAGAGACTGATGGACTCACAAGTCAGGGTCCCTGTTTACATGGAGTTTAGAGCCGGGGGTACGGGGGCAGAAACGACAAGCAGTGGACAGACAACGTGCCAAGACAAAGACGACAGCATGTGACAGAGGAGGTGAAGGGGACGGGGTCTGTGATGTGAATCACAGTTGGGCCCCACAGATTGGGTGGTCAAGGAAGGCTTCCTGGAGGAGGTGACATTTCAGCTGCACGACCTAGAAGATAGCAGGGAGCCCAGCTAAGAGAAAACTATGATATCTAGAGTCAGAAAAGAGCTTGGGGCAAGGAAGGAATAGAAATTTTTGCTCGCACAGCTGGAGTGGCGTGGAGAAAAGGACATGGGCTGAGTCTAGACAGGGGGCGATGGCAGATCTTGCAGGGCTCTGAGGCCACCATGACAGCACGTTTGGGGCTCTCCCAGAATCACCTCCCTCACCCTCCCTCCCCTGCACTCTGATCTGCTTTCCTGAGTGGGAGAGGGTGGAGTTACCGCCTGCCTGCCAGGAGACTTCCCAAGTCTCCCACTCCCGGGGGAGGGCATCTCACATGTCGGCACATGCAGGTGAGAACTGCTGGCTTCAAGGCAGGTAGAAAGAACGGCAGAGATGGCTGCTTGAAGATCAGCACCTAGCAAGTGGGCATCTGAGTCAGGAGAGAGTTCTGGGTAACGGTTTTCAGCGCACAGGCTCAAATCCAAATCCTGCCTCTATGCACTTGGGCAAGTTTCTTAACTTCCCAAACCTCAGTTTCTCTGCCTGTCGAATGGGTTAATAATCCTAACTACACAGAACAGTAGCTGAGAGATTTGCTGAGAACGTACATGAAAAAGGGCTTAGTGTTGTCTCTTTACTGATTAAACGTTTACCTGTCTCCTACTACGTATACGCCAGGCGCTGTACTAGGAGCTGGAGATGCAGTCGTGAACAAGACAGGGCCAGCGCTGGGCCTAGCAGGGGAAGACAGTCAATGCTTACAGAAGTCAGTAACAACAAACAGAGTCAAAAATTTCACAGGCACATAGCAGGTGTGCTCCCTTGCTCCGAGATCTTATTCCCCAGTAAGAGCCCAGAGCCCACCAGCCGCAACACGAACCCTCCAAGACTCCTGTCTCCTGGCAGAGACCCGGGCATGGGCCTCCTTAAACAATCCAGCCCTTTAGGAGCCACTCAGTTCCTGCAGGGTCCAAACTCCAACCTCGGCCTCCACTCCCCGGAGACAACGTCCCTAAGCCCCAGAGACAATCTCTCCGGACACCAGCTTCGGGCGCGGCCAGTCCTGCCCAGGGCGGCGTCTGCCGCTGCAGGGGTGAATCACATCCTGCCTGCTCTGTAGGGGACGCGGGGTCTACCAGGCCCGAACCCAAAAATGCTGGTGTGACTGTGCCAAGGAGGAGACAGGAGGGGGACAGGGCAAGCCCCCGTCCCCGAGTCCCCACCCCAGAGGAAGCAACAACCCCAAGGACAAAACAAGCCCTCGCCGCACGCTCCCTACGCACACCCTCGGCTCTCAAAGAAACCGGCTCAGCGATCACCTCCTCGACTGCTCACGATCACGCAGCGACTACGGGCACTATTCATGTCCCCACTTCACAATGGAGGAACCCGAAGCGTAAAGAGATTAAATGCCTCGTCCACGGTCACTCGTCTTGACAAATTCCAGAGCCAAGAGGCTGAATGGCTCTGCCGGGCTGGCAGGAATGAACAGAGGGGATAAGCCTAGAAACAAGGAAGGGCGGGTCCCCAAGGAGGCCTGAGTGACAGGAGCCGCCCCGGCCAGCGGTGTGGCAGAGTGGTCAAAGCGAGGCCTTTGGTCCCGGCTTGTGACCGCGGCTGCGTGACCTGAGCCTCAGTGTCCCCAGCCGGGCGAGAAGGGCTGGCTCAGGATCTGCCTCAGCCGCGGAGCCCGGGCCCCCCACGCAGACGGGAGAGAGGGCCGGGCACCCAGCCTCCAGCAGGAGCCCAGGGCCAGCCTCCCGACGCTGCGCAGCCGCAAGGCCGGGTCACCACGGGGCTACCATCACCCGCCCTTCAGGGAAGCGCACGGCCAGGGCGCGAGCCAGCACCCGCTGCGTCTCACATGCTGACGCTCCGGAGGTGGCCTGTTCACGCTGGGGCCGGGTCGGAGGGGGTGGTTCTGCAGGCTGAAGCCAACACCACCACCCAGGGCTGCTGCTGGCGTGGGCACCTGTTGGGGACGCGCATGCGTGGTGCGCGGATGGGGCTGGGGGGCGCACATGGGTGTGTGCAGAGTGTGTGGGCCGGGGAGCATGTCCACAGGGGGTGGGTGGGTATGCGGTGTGTGTGCATATTTGGGGATGCCAAGGTAGGTGTGGGAGACGCCTAGGACCACGCACACGTATGACAGTGAACGGTGACAGTATACACGCTCTCCTGGTGTCAGCTCTGCCTGTGGGGCTGGGAGCTGTGTCCTGTGGCTGTGAAAGGTACCAGGGATTATGGACAGAGGGGGTGGGGGTGGGGCCAGGTGTGGGGCTGCAGGCCCGGGCGGCTGTTTGTGTGCACACGGAGGCTGTGTGTGTGCATGTGAGGGGCGAGGCTGTGGCCGGGGGCACAGGCTCCGGAACCATCCTGCCTGGATTTCTGTCCTGCCTCAACCACTTACAACCCGTGTGCTCCTGGGCAAATGACGGCATCGCTCTGGGCCTCAGTTTCCTCACCTGTAACACAGGGATAATAACAGTATCTCTCTCAAGGGATTGCTATAAGGATGAAATGAGCTAATATGTTAACAGCAACTGCACAGTGCCTGGCATATAGTAAGTGCTCATTAAAGAGCTGTTCCCATCATTACCCTGGCGGTGATGATGTCTGTGGATCTCCGTGGTACCTGCCCTCGTTATACAGATCCACACACATGTGATAGGTCGATGGAGGAACCAGATGGGGTGTCATATGTCTGTAGGGGTCATTTTTGTCTTTTCTTTATTACTCTCCCACCCCCATCATAAAGCTTGTTCAACTCCCCACCCCCACCACCCCACTCAACCAGTTAGGAGACAAAGAAAGCGGAGGCCCCATTTTCACAATACAAAAACGAATATCTATGAGGTATGAACCTAACAATCCCTTGACCCCTCCAGGGGCCCTGTGCTGGACCCTTGGGTTATAGCAACGAACAGCAGGCAGGTAGGAAGGTAATACCCTGCCCTCAGGCAGCTCACGGTCTGGCATTGGGGAAGATGAGGAGACATCAGAAAAACTCAAGAAAGGTTTCAATACAAACTATGATGAGAAGTATAACAGAGGGAACAGCCTATGCAAAGGTCCTGAGGCCAACTAAATCGCACACAGCACCCCTGGGGCGAAAAGCTGGGGGCGGCGGAGAACAGGTGCATGAGGTTGGAGAGATAGACTAAGAAATGCAAAACAACCCAAATGTCCCAGGATTGGAGATCAGTCCAACAGACCCCGGCATTCCATTTTTCAGCAATTTAACGCAGTTGCCCCAAACAAAGTTTACAAACACTGATGAAATGACATTCACAAACCAACTAGTGGCATGATGTTAAGTGAAAAAAGGAAGCTGCAAAGCCGTATACATCTGAGGTTTTACAAAAATAAGAAACAAACAACAAAAGTCACCAGCGTAATTCCTCTACGTGAAAAACAAATGTACCACCACCCCCCCGCAAAAAAAATACAAAACTCCCCTGCCAAAATTTCAGAGCGCTTGCCCAACGATGATGGGTTTCTGGCTGACATTTCTCCTTCCTGCTGTCTGGTGTGCATAATGTTCTGTCACAAAAATGTTTTCAGTGTTGAACAAAGAGCCAGAAAACTTCCTTGCCATCTTCCACCGTGATCCCAAAACCCCGACGAGGTTTCCGGAGCTGCAGTTTTAAGAGGACAGCCTTTTTTCTGTTTGCATCGCAAATAAACAAGAGCCCCTTTAGCAGAAGTCCCCGCCAAGCGGACATTCACCCTGAGCACCCTCCCGGCACCGATCCTGCAGCTGAGACAATAGCTCGTGTTTTCTCGGGGAGCGGCGGGGAGGGGGGCTCTTGAACGCTTGCTAAGCTTCGGGAACTCCTCCCAAATAGTTTCTTCCCCACCCAAGGACCCTCCCTTTCCTGTGGCTCAGGGTCAGACCTCCTCCCACACTCCTGCCTTAGGCCAGCACGTCCCCCTGGAGCCCTGACCAGCCCTGAATTCCTGGGGCTTAGAAGTCCAGAATCTTCCATCTTCAAGACCATGCAGCCCAAGTTTCCTTGTCACACCAGGGAGGAGACTGAGTCCAAGCGTGGGAGGCAGGGCAAGGTCCATAACTGAACCCGGTCGTCCTCACCGGGATTGTTCACTCAACAATTACGCATAATATTAACGAAGCACCTACTATGTGCTGGGCGCTGCTCTAAGCGTTGGGGACACAGAGACAAAGCAAACTGATGAGGTGCCTGCGCTGGAAGGTAGACCTTACAGGTAAACAAAAGAACAAAAAGGTTTCAGAGTCAACCAGGAATGTAACAGCAATAAAGCAAGGGTCACATGATAAGGGGCAGGGGTGGGGGCAGCAGCTCTAGGTAAGGGGCATGGGGAGGCCTCTCTGAGGGGGTGACACGTGAGCTGAGACCTAAAGGAAGAGGAGGGGCCCCCCGCCATGCAAACAGCCAGGGAAAGAACATTCCAGAAGGAAGGCTGGGGAGGCAGGGCCAGGTGGGGAAAGGGAAGGTGGGAACAGCGGAGGCTGGGTGACTGGGGGGCAGAGCAGTGGCAGCTCAGGGCCCTGTAGAAGGAGCGTGGACCCGCCCCTGCATGGGACAGGAAGCCACAGAGGGTGTCAGCAGGGCTGTGCCCCGCCTGCAAGCACACTCTGGGCACCCAGTGGGGAAGAAACTGTGGAGGGCAAGGGTGGAGGCTGAGAGCCTGGGGAGGAGGCCAGGCTCAAATGCAGGCTTCACTTCAGATAGTCAGTCCCCTCCCCCATGCCTCAGTTTCCCCACTGGCAAAGCAGAAATGATAAGCCCAACCTTGCAGAAGTCTGTCAGATTAGCTGTCAGGGAGTGCCTGGCATAGGTGGAGGGGCTCAAATGCACAGCCACCTTGTCACTCGTCCCTGAACCAGAGCCACCTGTCATTTGTCCATCTTCCCCCAGGACTGGGAGCACACGAGGGCAGGGGTCCCATCTTATTGCCCTCAGCTTGTCATCACTAGGTATTTTCCCCAAATACCTGCTCCACACCAAGCCTTGTGGATACGGAAATGAACAAGACTTGGTCTTGGCCACATAGAAGAGGCCAACCCAGGCCAACGAAGAATCACGACATCAAGCCCTGAAGTGCCCGGATGGAGGTTTACACGTGGACTCTGGGAGACCAGGAGCTGCTGGAGGGAAGTGGGGAAGGCTTCCTGCAGGGGGGACATTCGAGCTCTGTTTTTCAGCATGCACACAATCCCAGTGCAGCGGGCGCTGTTGGTGCCCCATCCTTAATCCTGTACACTCGGGTGGTTTCGAATGCCCCGCGGTCTCTGCCTGAAGGCCTCCCCCTGCTCTGGGAGCTTAGGGGCAGGACAGGCCAGAAGTGGCCCGGAGTTAGCACCCCAGGACTGGCCCTCCACCCGGGACTGACGGCGGCTGGTGTATAAATACCCCAGCTCCCTCGGCCTCAAGGAGACAGCTCTGAAGGGCACGTCCTACACGTCCCCCGACGTCCCAGTGCGGCTGTGCCCCAGCTGGCCACAGAGGTAACCTGTTCGTGAACACACGCAGCCGTGACTGCCTCCCTCCCCTGTCCACTGCCCCACTCCCCAAGAGGCCTCTCCTGGGACCACCTCCTGAACAAACTACTGCACTAGAACCACCGTCTCAGGGTCTGCTCTGGGCAGCCCAAACCCAGGCAGGTGACATTGGCCACAGAGAAGGCCAACGAGGAGGCCTGAGGCATGAGAGAAGGATATCGACAGGACTTCCCACACCGTGTATCCCCACCACCACCTCTCCTGTATCCCTTCTTCCTCCCATTAGCGGATGGGGAAACTGAGGCGAAGTCTTCACAAAAAATCTACAGTGAGGTGTACTATCATCTCTTTCCTCCTCCTTCATTATGCTACAGTGAAACAAACTTGCCTTGTTCCTTGTGCGCACCCCACTGCCTCCCCACCCCTCCAGCTCACCCCTACCCTCGGGACCTCTGCTCGCGCTGTTCCCACTGGCTGGGACACGGCGCCACCACCTCCTCCACCTTCAGTTCTCAGCTTCAATGTCATTTCTTCAAAGAGGCCTTCTCTGACCACCAAACACACCAAACAGGAGTGGCCCCATCTCATTGCCCTACCAGATTCTCTGCAACAACCCTTTTCACTGAAATTTCACTAAAATTATCTTCTTTATTGGTTCACTGACAATGCTATCTGTCTACAACAGGGTTTGGCAAAGTATGGGCCAAATCTGATCCACCTCCTGTTTTTTTATGGCCTGTGGGCTAAGGATGTTTTATGTTTTTAAATCATCGAAAAAAATCAAAAGAGTAATATTTCAGGACGCATGAAAAATCGCATCAAAATCAAATGTAGGTGTCCATAAATAAGATGTGACTGGAGTCAAACCACAACCACATCTGCTCAGTTATGTGTTGTGGATGGCTGCTTGGGCAGTAGACGGCGGAGGTCAGCAGGTGTGACAGAGGTCTTACAGGGTGCAAAGCCAAAAGCATTTACTATCTGTCCTTTACAGGAGAAGCTGGCTGAGTCCTGCTTTAGACTGTGAGCTCTGGAGGGTGAGGGGCCCTGTCCTTCATGTCCACAGATGGTCCCTGGTGCCTGAATAGGGCCAGGTCCATGACAGGTGCTCAAATAACAATTGGATGATTAACATGAGGCCTCGCTCCCAGTATGGGGTATGCATCACCCAGGCTTGCAATGGATGGATGGATGGATGGATGGATGGATGGATGGATGGATAGGTGGATGGATGGATGGGAGAGTAGGTGGATGGATGGATGGATGGATGGGTGGATGGATGGATGGATGGGTGGGTGGGTGGAAGGGAGGGTGGATGGCTGGATGGGTGGATGGATGGGAGGGTGGGTGGATGGGTGGATGGGAGAGTGGGTGGATCGATGGATGGGTGGATGGATGGGTGGATGGATGGGTTGATAGATGGAAGGGAGGGAAGGTGGGTGGATGGATGGATGGATGGGGGATGGATGGATGGGTGGATGGGTGGATGGATGGGTGGGTGGATGGATGGATGGGTGGATGGATGGGTTGATGGATGGAAGGGAGGGTAGGTGGATGGATGGATGGATGGATGGATGGATGGGTGGGTGGATGGATGGATGGGGGATGGATAGATGGGTGGATGGGTGGGTAGATGGATGGATGGGTAGATGGATGGGTGGGTGGACGGATGGATGGGTGGGTGGATGGGTGGATGGATTCAACCAAGTGCAGATTGAAAATATTTGGGGAAAATGGCTGCATCTGTAGTGAACATGTACAGACTTTTTCCTTGTCATCATTCCCTAAACAATAGAGTATAACATCTATTTATATAGTACTTACATTGCATTAGGCATTACAGGTAATCTAGAGGTGATTTAGAGTATGCAGGATGACGTGTGTAGGTTATATGTAAATAATGCGCCATTTTATATCAGGGACCTGAGTATCCTCGAATTTTGGTAACACAGGGGCCCTGGAACCAACCCCCCATGGACCCCCAGGGACAACTGACTGCACATCCTTCAAAAGTAAGATGACACAAGTGTCAGCCCTTAGGGCGGCCCAAAGTCCTTCCGCGGAGTCCCAACCCAGAGTCTCACATCCCTAGGGTGTGGGCATCCTGCCAGCGGCGCCAGTTGGCCTTGACATTCCGTGGGCCCAGAGCTCTAGAGAGGATGTGATTCATGTGAGACAGGACCTTTTACCAAGAGAGGAAGGAAACCAGTGCTCAGATCCAGGACCAAATTTAACTCCAGTCCTCCACGCGCTCCACCTCCCCCGACCCTGCCCCATAATGCACACATGTGTACACACACACACACACACACACACACGCACGCGCACACACACGGCATCTCTCCACCCTGCTGGGTGAGGAGTCCATCCACGCAGCCGGGGGCCAGGAGAGGACAGTGGCAGTTACTGGCTCAGCTCCCTCCTGAAGGACCACCCCAAAAACAAAACACGGATGGAGAGAAATCCTCAAGGGAAAGGGGCTATTCCGGAAGGAGAGGTTCCTGCTGGTGCTGGAGAGCAGTGCGATTCTCTCTCTCTCTCTCCCTCTCTCTCCCTTTCCCTCTCCCCCTCGTCCTTTCCCTCTCAAACGGCACTAAGAAAAAGAGGAACTAAAGAAACACAAAACTGAGCAGGAAATGAGGGCCTTTCACTAGTGGGCAATTTCAGATGCAGCAAAGCAGCCCATTCTTAAGAGGGTATTAGCACCCTCCATACCTCGGAGAAGGCACCTAAATCCCGGTGGCGGAAATTGACACGTGCACACTTTAGAGTGTGTTTTTCCTTTCTGAATAGAGATGTATTTTTACTTCCCAATAAGAAGAAAGTCCTTTTCCATGTGCACATACAATCGAAAAGTCAGAGAGACAGCAGCTCAAAGGTTCGGGAACAGTTGTAATTACCCTGCCATTTCCTTTGGGCCCTGGGCTGAAGATTTTATCGCAACCCTTGAAAATGCTCATTGGTGGACACGGGTCAGCGTCTACTGCTTTTTGCCGGTCTTTTCTCCTCTGAAGCTTTGTTCTGAATGGGGAGACGGAAGCTCACAGCTGTGGGGGAACTGTGGGGGAATTTGTTCCACACTCACGAAGTTGCTGGAGCTACCTTATCTCTTGCCCAGTAGCTTAACCATCTCTTGACTGGGCAGGTAACAGAGCACAGTCAGCAACCGGTGTGAAAGTGTGAAATCAACACACCCTGTCCTGGGGCATTTCCTCTGGCCCGGGAATCCCAGCTGCCTTTTTTTTTTTGAGACAGAGTCTCACTCTGTTGCCCCTGGCTAGAGTGCCGTGGCTTCAGCCTAGCTCACAGCAACCTCAAACTCCTGGGCTCAAGCGATCCTCTTGCCTCAGCCTCCCAAGTAGCTGGGACCACAGGCATGTGCCACCATGCCCGGCTAATTTTTTCTATATATATGTATTTTTAGTTGTCCAGATAATT
>NW_012145634.1:5092613-5094565 GCF_000956105.1 Propithecus coquereli
AATAAATAAATAAATAAAAAATTAGCTGGGTGTGGTGGCTCATGCCTGTAGTCACAGCTACTCAGGAGGCTGAGGCAGGAGGATCCCTCAAAGCCTAGGAGTTCAAGAGTATAGCAAGCTGTGATTGCACCACTGCACTCCAGCCTGGGCAACAGAGCAAGAACCTGTATCAAAGATAAAATAAAATTTAATTTAATTTAAATTAATTTAAAAAACAGTGGAGGCACTCACATGCCTCACATGAAAGCAGGAATCCTCAGTCATTGTCATTCTTCCCAATTTAATTTAATTTAATTTAATTTAATTTAATTTAATTTAAAAAACAGTGGAGGCACTCACATGCCTCACATGAAAGCAGGAATCCTCAGTCATTGTCATTCTTCCCAATTAGAATGACCTTTTTCCAGAAGCCCCCAGAAGCATTAAGAATTCAATTCAAATCCCTTTCCGTGGCTCAGGAGTCCAGGACCCCAGGGTCCCCCGCATTCAGCACCCACCAGTCCCTTGGCTCAATCTGCCCCAGACACTCGGGCCCCTGTGCCACACTCCTGCCAGAAAGCCTTCGCACACGCTGTTCCCTCTGCCTGCCTAGACCGACCCCACCCCCAAACCCCACCGCACACTCATCCTGTAGGACTCAGCTTTAGTGGCTCTTCCTCAGTGCAGTGGGTTGAACAGCATCTCCCCAAAATTCATGTCTGCCCAGGATCTCAGACTGTGACCTTATTTAGAAATAGGGTCTTTTCAGATATAATTGGTCAGGTCTTAACGAGTTCACACTGGATTAGAGTGGACCCTAATCCAATGACTGTTGTCCGTATAAGAAAAAGAGAAGACACAGACATACAGCTAGAAGCCAAGAAACACCAAGGGCTGCCAGAAGCCACCAAAAGCTGGAAGAAAAAGGGAAGGTTTCTCCTTTAGAACCTTCAAGTGGTGCGGCCCTGTGGACACTTCCAGCCTCCAGACTGTGGGAGAATAAACTTCTGTTGTTTGACAGCACTCGGATTGTGGCCATTTGTGAAGACACACCCAGAAAAGCTGGAGTCACCCCCTCCACAGGGGTAAGCCCCCTAGACTTTCTTCAAAACTTCCTGATCTTTTTCTCCCCCCTTGCGATGTCTGCCTCTCCCTCCAGCCCATAAACTCCAGGACAGGAGGGATCTCAGCTGCTGGGGTCCCGCCGCAGCCAGCACAGAGCCCGGCCCACCGCGGGTGTCCAGTGAGTACTTTCCAAATGCATTAATTTGACAGAGGCAACAAGGGAAGCTCAGAGAGGCCAAGGGACCCATCCAAGGGCACACAGGTGGAGCAGGTCAGAGGTAGGGGGGTGACTGGCCTCCCCCAAGTGACCCAAGGAACCAGGACGCTGACACCCACTCCACAAGGACTTGGCCCTGTGCAGGAGAAGCTCCCTCTCCCTCCTGACCCCTGACTCCCGTGCCTGTGCCCTCTGGGCTCTGTGCCCAGCCACGAGCCTGACCTTGGCAGGGCCCATCCCTGCTCAGTGACCCTGTAGATAAAAGCCTCTTCGGTCCTCCTGAAGTTCTAGGGCCGCGGTAGGGCGAGGGATAACCTGGATTCGGGCTACCCCAACACTCACAGGGCAGATGCCAGTGACCAGCAATGCCCACTCAAGAAACTAGGCCTTGCCCACCCAGGCTCACTCTCCCCACCCACTGGCTCCTGCCTCACGCACCCTCATTCCCTAACGCTGCGTTTATGAGTGTGGGAGCCACAGTCTGAGGGCTGGACATTAAACAGCCCTGACTCAGGCTGTAAACTGTGTACTCCCCTAACCACTTTATACTGATCAGCTCATCTCATCCTCTCAATGGCCCCAGGAGGCAGGTCTTCTCATTTTTATACCCATTTTACAGATGAGGAAACTGAGGTAGCTTTACAGCTACTTAGCTAGCATGCTGTAGAACTAGGGTTTGAACCCAGTCAGC
>NW_012145634.1:5095725-5102826 GCF_000956105.1 Propithecus coquereli
CAGGCCAGGTGCCCGTAAGAGTCACCTGCAGAGTTATATTTTCTAATACAGATGCCCAGGCCCCAACCCAGACCCACTCAGCCTGAGTCTCCAGATGGTGGTCCCAGCACCTGCATGTTTACGAAGCCCCCAGGGAAGTTCCTTTCGAGCGGCCAGGGCTAAGCGTCCCAAGCCAGGTACACAGGGGCTTTTTCTTCCTCAGTAAGTGGGTGACAGGGCCCACGGTGCACAGAGAGCATCCTGAAAGAATCATTAACAGATCCAAGCCTTCAGCATTTCCCGCAACAAAGACACACACCAGGGCATGCCCTGCACCAGTGAAAAACGTTTTTTTTTTTTTTTTAGTAGTTCTTCAACATCTAACCCTGGCCAGCCCTCTGTGGGGCACCAGGGTACGTCTTCAGAAAGTTCACAGTCCAGCTGGGAAGGCCAAAGTGGTTCTGGAAAACACATCACAACATTCTAACAGGAATAGCCCACCGCCTGGCATCTCACCTCACACAGAGGCAGAGGC
The DNA here is from genome assembly GCF_000956105.1 of Propithecus coquereli. Lineage (NCBI taxonomy): Eukaryota > Metazoa > Chordata > Mammalia > Primates > Indriidae > Propithecus > Propithecus coquereli. The sequence continues at coordinate 5,096,240 of NW_012145634.1, forward strand.
CCAACAAATACAGATCCTAAGAATCTCCTGCACAAACCAGGTGCCAGCCACACCCCTAAGAACGGTTACTATCAAAAAAGCAGAAAATACCAAGTGTGAGCAAGGACGCAGAGCAGCAGAAATGAGAATCCTTGTGCATTGCTGGTAAGAGTGTAAAACGGTGCAGCCGCCGTGGAAAACAGTGTGGCTGTTCCTTGGAAAGTTAAAAACAGAATTACCATATGATCCAGTGATTCCACTTCTGGATACAAAAGCAAAAGAAATGAAAACAAGGACCTGGACAGATAACTTATCCATTAATACCTAAAACGCTGGAAACAGCCCAAGTGACCATATATGGGTGAATGAATAAACAAAATGAGATACATACACACAGTGAAATATTACTCAGCCTTAAAAAGGAAGGAAATTCTGACACATGCTACAACACGATGAACCCTGAGGACATGAAGTGAAACAAGCCAATCGCTGCGAAAGGACAAACACTGTATGAGTCCACTGCCGTGAGTGTCAAATTCATGCAGACAGAAAGTAGAATGAATGACGGTGGCCGGGGGATGGCGGGAGGGGAAAATAGGGAGTTGACACCAGTTATAAGAGCTACAGTTTGGGAAGATGAGAGAGTTCGGGAGACGGATGGTGGTGATGATTGCACAACAATGTACTTCTGCCCTGTACATTTAAAAATGGTTAGGGTGATCAATCGTGTATGTATCTCACCACAATTAAAAAAAATAAACTGTTTTAAACAAATCAGGCACCAGGGAACAGGCTGACTGGGTTCAAACCCTAGTTCTATAGCATGCTAGCTAAGTAGCTGTAAAGCTACCTCAGTTTCCTCATCTGTAAAATGGGTATAAAAATGAAAAGACCTGCCTCCTGGGGCCACTGGGAGGATGAGATGAGCTGATCAGTATAAAGTGGAGAGTGCCCAGTTTACAGCCTGTGCTCGGTGCGTTAACCGTGATTATCAAGGTGTGGTGTTATCATTCGCTGCTCCACGCCCTGCTGGCGCTCTGACGTTTTGGAGGACACCCACATGAAGCATATGACGTGAGTCCCTGGGGACTTTTGGCCTTGCGGTTTGGTTTGCTTAGGAGCAGAAGCCGCTTAGGAGTAAGGAATAAAGATGACCGTGTTGCATGTGGAGAAACTGAGAAATTAAACTCCATAAGGACAGAGGCCGATTCAGCAACAAATAAAATGTCCCTGCCCAGAGCCCAGAGCTGAGAGTCCTCTGCCCTCAACTCGCAGGGTGACACAGGCCAGACCTTGCCCTCTCTGGGCTTCGGCAAACCCCGCCCCTCAGCCCACCATGCTGTGACTCTAAGCAGGGAAACCAGTCCACGGCCCCAACGGGTCAGCACATCGCACCCTGAGCCCCTCTGGAAGCCCAGGGGTGGGCTGGGGAGGCAGATGCCCCAGGTGACCAGAGCTAGAGGGTCTCAGGCACATTCAGGCTTTTCTGCTCCTCCCCAGGAAGAAGCTGGGGGAAGAGCCCTCCAACCATCTCCCATGAGCCTCACCCAGGCCACCGGCCCTGTGCATCTAGGGCCTTGGGGACAGACAACAGCACACGGTCCTGGCCTTGGACCCAAGATTTTATCCTGATTCCTGGAGAGGAAGAGCCCTTAAGGGGTCCCGCCATCCATCACCTGCCTCCATTGCTCCGTCAGTTTTCCCTTTTTCAAAGAAACACAACTCCGATGTCGCCAGGTCGACCAATAAACACACATAGTAGTAGTAGTATTACAGTGATAATCGTAATAGCTGCCAACAACATGCCCGGCACTGGGCTAAGAACACCACAGGCAGCATCTAGTCAATGCTCACAACAGCCCTACGAGGTGGTTCTACCATCGTTCCCATTGTACAGACAGGGAAACTGACGCTGAGAACCAAACTTGCCCAGCGTCACACAAGCAGCAATTGGTGAAGCCAAGGACTAGAACCCAGGCTTTCTGGTCACAGGCACTTATCTGCTCTGTCTGACCCTCTCCCCTGATAACACGGCCATTTATTGAGCAGCTACAACATGCCCAATCCTCAGACAGTCCTTTGAAGCAGGCATCACTGTCAAACGCAATTTGCAGAAAAGAGAACTGAAGTAGGAGGCGACATGACTTGTCCAGAGGCAAGACTGGAACTCGGGTCAACCTCACTGGGCTCCGTTGGTCCACCCTGCCTTCCCCCACCCCCGCCTGGCAGGTCCCCAGGAAGCCAGAGTCTCCACGCTTGCACGTCACAGCCCAGGCGCCTGGGCCTGGCAGCACGCCTTCCGCAAAGCCCAGCGAGAGGTGGCTGCCCTGTGGGCTGAGCTGGGGGTGAGCCCCAGCACCTGGGAGCAGGCAGGGAAAGGGCCCAAACCTGTTCCTCCACCTGCTGGTGCTGGGCACTGAGAGCATCTTCACACCGCGACCAACCGGCCCAGTGGGTTCTCTGCATCACAGGTGGGAGTGCCGGAGTCTGGCAGGTGGCCAGCGGGTGTCCACGCTCCACTCAGTCCCTGGGCTTCGGCACCCCCAAGCAGCTCACACCTGCTAAAGGGAGGGCGACACGGAAGGTCCCTCCAACAACCAGGCGGCGGGGAGGGGGCCCGAGAAGGGTTATGGGGAGGCAGAGAGGGGTGTCAGGTAGAAAGATGCAGGAATTAGGATGCAGGAATCCTGACATCTTGTCCCCACCCAGCCCCCAGCTGGCTGAGTGACCTTGAGCAAAATACTCATCCTCTCCAAGCCTTTTGTTCCCTCTCCTAAAAGGGAAAGCTTCCAAAAGAACAGCACAAAAATCCAGACAGCCTCGTCAGGGCCGGGATCCAGTGCCCGTCCCTGGGGATGCTGCTGTCTTGCTCCACAAACAGGGAACTGCCGAATGTGGCGCAATCCTCCTCCCTGGGGCATGTGCCCACTCAACGCTTCGGCTGCAACAGGACCAAAAGCCTGGAATGGCTGGCTCAGGGCGGGGAGGGGAGGCCCAGGTTGCCTGAGGCCCTAGAGACCCAAGACAGGAGATCCGTGAACTTGCTCCGCTGCCTCACCAATGCCCTCTGCTTCCCGCAAGGCACTCCACCGCCCCCAGGGAGGCCCAGAGAGAGGAGGAGAGTGCGGACCGTACAGGGAAACCCATCGCTGCTGCTGGACAAATAAACCAAAGCTCCCAGCCCCTGTGGGTGAGTCAGCAGCCACGCTGCCAAGTGCAAAGGGAGGCCAGGGAAACAGAACGAGAGGAGGAGGGAACGTGCAGCCCAGCTCCGCACCTTCCCGGCCCTGTTTCCTCGTCATGTCCATTCCCTCTCCGAGGCTCGGTTTTCTCATCTGGAAAAAGCCATCAATGCTGCCTGCTTGGTCGAGTCATCCTGAAGTTGAACTGTACGAAATTACCGTATTCCAGCATCCTTGACCTACAAAAATGGCAGTTTCATGTGTTTCGACCCAGTATGTGCATCCGTGCAGTACACACGTGAAAGCAACGAACACAGGTCAGAACTGAACCCAACGGCAAAACCGCTGCTTTGAAGAAGCAGCAAGCGGAGTCGAGGCGGAATTCAAACCTCTCCCCTGTTTCAGCAGAAGCATGCATTTTCCTCGTTCATGGGACAAAGATGTAAAACATCTTGTTGCATATACTCCCAAATATAACAACCACACAGCAGAATGGCTCACCTGTGGGTGGCCCGTGACGATGTGTAAGACGAGGTCCCAACTACCACTGTGATATGCTGACAAATACACTTTATTTTAAGCAAAGTATTTCCGTGTGTATTAGATCAAATATAACTACCCCATTGAACATCTTTTTAAATGCTTTTAAGTTTTAAAAAAGGAACCAAAGCTGGGCGCAGTGGCTCACACCTGTAATCCTAGCACTGTGGGAGGCCGAGGCAGGAGGATCACTTGAGGCCAGGACTTTCAGACCAGCCTGGGCAACATGGCAAGACCCCATCTCTACAAAGAATACAAAAATTAGCCGGGTGAGGTGGCACGCACCTGTAGTCCCAGCTACTAGGGACGCTGAGGCAGGAGGATCGCTTGAGCCGGGAGTTTGAGGTTGCTGTGAGCTAGGATAACACCACTGCATTCTAGCCTGGGAGACAGAGCAAGACTCCGTCTCAAAAAATAAATACAGAAAAATTTAAAACAGGAACCAAAATGTAGTATATCTATGGAACAGAACATTATTCAGTCATAGAAAGGAATGAAGCACTGATACTTGCTACAACATGGATGAACCTCAAAAATATTCTGCCAAGTGAAAGAAGTCAGGTACAAAAGGTCACATATTGTATGATTCCATTTACAGGAAATGTTCAACACAGGCCAATCCATAGAGAAAGTGGATTAGTGGTTGCCTGGGGCTGGGGAAACTGGGGAATGGTGAGGGGGACTGCTAATGGGTATGGGTTTCCTTTTAGGGGTGATGAAAATGTTCTAAAGTTGATCGTGGTGACAGTCACGCGTATCTGTGAATGTGCGAAAACCACTGAATTGTACACTTTATATAGGCAAATTGAATGGTATGCGAGTTATACCTCAATAAAGCTGATATTGAAAAAGAGACAAGTTTAAGCGAAACATTAACTGAAAAACAGTCCAGGTGGTACACAAATACAAAAACATGCCAAAGCGATACGAGAATGACTGGAGTTTGGGAAACACCGAATTCACGCTTTAGTTTTATGTGGGTTCAAATCTCAGCTCCACCCCCCGCCCCCCCGGCTGAATGGCTCTGGCCAGTGACTTAAGCTTTCTTGACCTCAGTTTCCTCTTCTAGAAAATGGGAACAAGAGTAGTTCTCACCCCACGGAGCAACCATGAGAACTAAATGAGTTAGCACAGTGCCTGGCACATCCTAGCGGGCCGATAAACGGTGGCATTGCTACCTGTCACCTGAGGCTCGTGGAGGGGAAGGGGCCTGCACAAGGTCACAAGGCTGGGAAAAGTCGGACTCAAAACTTGAACTTCAGCTACACAGAAGCCCCGTCTCCCACGCAGCACAGAGGCCTCACCCAGACCCACCCCACCCAGACCCAAGTCTCGCTGGTAAATCCTTTCCTGAAAGGGAACACAACCTGACAGCCAGGGATCCGCTGAGGGCCTGTCAGGTGACAGGGCCTCCCAGAGCTGGCGAAACTGCCGCAGCACAGACCGGCAAAGGAGGCGCAGTGGGGCAGAGGGGGGCAGGGGGCAGGCCGGGGTCTAGCACAGCACGGAGCCGTGACGGTGAAAATAAAAGAAGGCGATGTGAAAGACGTGTCTGTTTTAGGTTGGGTGGTTTGGGAAGGGCTCTGGGAGGAAGTGACCTTGGTGCTCAGCCCTGAAGGAGACGGAGGAGCCACGGGAAGAGGCTGGGAGAAAGTGTTCTAGGGAGCAGGGAAAGCAAGTGCAAAGGCCCTGAGGCAGGAGCAAGCTGGGTGTGCTGGAAGAACCACAGCGGAAAGGTGTGCTGCTATTATTATTTAGTCATCACTAAATTCATCCTCATGATGATTTTCACTGGAACTCATTACTCATTGATTCGACAAATATTTATTCCGTGTCCCTGCTATGTGCCAGGCACTGTGCTGGGGACCTAGCAGTGAGCAGAACAAAGTCTCCGCCCTCCTAGAGTTTCATAGTCCCAGAGAGGGGACAGGCATTAGAGAAGTAATGCATCAATGATCGTACGACTGCACTCTTGGGTCTGCACTGAGAGGACGGGCATCGTGGAACGGGGAGGGCTGTCCTCACCCCGGGCCACCAGCCTCTCCACCTCCACAAATGCAGCCTCCTTGTGGCCCTCCAGGCTTCCACTCCTTCCCCTGACCTCAAGTCCCTTCCCTGCCCAGCAGCCGGGAGGATCTTTTTAAAACCCAAACCGGGTCCTGCGGTGAAAGGCCACTGCACTAAAATAAACCCCACACTGTCCTGCACTGGCCCGAGCCCCGAAACAGTCCTCCTGAACCTTTCCCTCCTTTCTGTCGCCTCCTCCCAGAGCCCTTTCCTAACCTCGCAATCTAAAACAGACATGTCTTCCACATCACCTTCCTTTATTTTCACCGTCACCACTCTTAATCATTCTCTAAAGTTCTCTGTTTTATTAATGGGCTTTTGTGCCTGCTTTTCCCATTAGAATGTCAGGTCTATGAAGGTGCTGAACCTGCTGCATCCTCGGTGCCTGTAACAGGGCCTGGCACAAAAACAAACATTGTTGGATGGGATGGATGGATGGATGGAAGGATGGATGGATGGGATGGATGGATGGATGGATGCATGGATAGATGGATGGATGGATGGATGGATATTATGGATGGATAGATGGATAGATGGATGGAAGGATGGACAGATGGACAGATGGATGGATAGATGGATAGATGGATGGATGGATGGATGGATGGAGGGATATATGGATGGATGGATGGATGGATGGATGGAGGGATGGATGGATGGATGGATAGATGGATCGATATATGGATGGATCGATGGATGGATAGACAGATGGATAGATGGATGGATGGATCGATATATGGATGGATATATGGATGGATGGATGGATGGATAGATGGATGGATATATGGATGAATAGATGGATGGATGGATATATGGATGGAT
>NW_012145634.1:5102918-5122932 GCF_000956105.1 Propithecus coquereli
ATGGATGGATATATGGATGGATATATGGATGGATGGAAGGATAGATGGATGGATGGATGGATGGAGGGATGGATGGATGGATATATGGATGGATGGATATATGGATGGATGGATGGATAGATGGATGGATAGATAGATGGATGGATATATGGATGGATGGATGGATAGATGGATGGATATATGGATGGATGGATGATAGATGGATGGATGGATATATGGATGGATGGATGGATAGATGGATAGATGGATGGATGGATAGATGGATGGATGGATGGATGAATGGATAGCTGGAAGGAAGGAAGGAAGGAAGGAAGGAAAGGTAGGTAAGTGGATGGAAGGAAAGGTAAATGAAGTGAAGGATGAACACATGCATGGCTGCATGAAGGTATGTATGTCAGGATGTATGTTTGGATGGATGAGTGGATGGGTGGGTAGATGGATGGATGCATGGAAAAATGGTAGGGTAGAAGGACAAACAGAAGAATGGATGGAAAGTGGGTAGATGGTAGATATCAGAATGAATGGGTGGTTCTGGTCATGTGTTTATAAGCACAGGAACCTCAATTCATCTCTCATGAACACTGTTTTCCAAGCAGGTAAAATAAGATAAAACATGTAAAACACTTAGCAAGTGTTCAATAAACATTAACCATGTTTATAATCATCACTTTAGTTGTTGGTAACCACTGTAATATCTGTCTGAGGGAGAACATTTTAGGTGATGCTTGTTTGCCTGTCTATATATCTACCTACCTATCTATTTTTGCTCATGTCCTACAACGATCCTGTGTTGTTTTTTGTAATAAACACCACAAATAAACACATCAGATATACAGAGTTATAGTTATATAGCACGACCCTGGACTTCAAAGCCCTGCCCAGGTGGAAGGGAAACCTATTTGCCAGCTGGGACCCCGGCCTGCTGCAGCTGTCTACCCTACCCCCACCTCCTCACACTAGTCACAACCTGGAACATGAAATCCCCAAGGTTCACGATCCCTTTGGAAGCACTGTTAGGAAACCCCTCCGGAAGTGGTGGCGCATGAGGATTCCAGCCTGTTCGAGGAGGCACTCAGGCCAGGGCCCAAGCCAGCAGCACAGAGGAAACACAGGTACCCTCCCAACTCTCTGCCTACAAGCCAAACTCCTTCCTCCATAATCCACCCCCCCAAAAAATAGTTTCTGATGCAAATTCAGTACCACATCCTACAACATACAGATGGATCACCCCAAATTTGAAAGAGACATTGGGGATGTACCATGTTGTGGGTACAACATTCACTCTGGAGGACCCCAGGGGTATCCCCAAGATTCAGTGACCATCCTTCAGAGCAGCTGAAACGGAAGAAAAGGTCCCCAGGGACCACTAACAAGGGGCAACCTGGCATGGCACTGAGGTGTCACAAAGACAACAAGCAGTGGCTCTCAAGATCAGCCCCAGCAGACCCAGCGCGGCAGATGCTCCAGTCTGCAGATGTGGGGTTGGCAGGGGCGCTACTTCTCCATCGTGTTACCTACCCTGGCTGCCACCTATCGATCGCTTCCCCAGTGTTCTGTCACACACTCAGGGATGTGCGGCCATGGTTAAAACCACTCCTGAGCAATGTGGAATCACACAGCTAGAGAGTAATATTAATAACAGCAACTACAATTTATTACGAGGACTTGAGAGGTAGCGCAGAGCAAGTACTTAGCACAGGGTCTGGATCAGTCAGTACTGTTGGTGTTATTATAAATGTGCTAAGAGGAGGAAGAGGAGGAAGAGGAGGAGCAGGAGGCCCTGACTATGTGCTGGCTGTGCTAGGAGCCTTTACATGAGGAGGCACAACTACATGAGGAGGGCAGATCTACTATTAACCCCATTTAACAGCAAAGGAAACTGAGGATGGGCCAGTTGTGTAATTTACTCGTCCAAGGTCACAGAGCTAGTAAAGGGCAGCATCACGTCCCTGTGGACGTCCCCAACCCCAAACACACCTCTGAAAACCACTATGGCCCCCGAACCCTTTCCTCTCTCTGGCCTTCCGGGTCTCCACGGGCGTCCAGATGACCTCCTTATTTTCAGTCTTTCTTGGAGGTGGCCAGCTGACCCTGTCCTTCCCCGCTGGTGTTGCTGAGCTCGCTCCGGAAGCCACTGCTGCGGCTGGGGGTGGTGAGTGAGCTCATCTTACGGGGGCCACCTCCAGCCCGCTGGGACCGCTGAGCAGCTCTACCTTGGACAACACCCAGGCCGCGGCAGGGACAGGAAGCCTCCCAGTGATAAGATCGGGACTGGCTTGTGAGTGCACCTAGAGCGCTGTGCGGGGGCCAAACCAGCTGCCCAGGCTCCATTCTGAGCTGCCCCCACCTTGGAACTAAAGAAAGCACCCTGGGCTGTGCCTGGAAGAGGTGGTCTAGGGGGTTCTCCCGCAGCCTAAGGCCTGCACCCACCAGTTGTAGATTACAGCATTCGTACAAGGAGCTCATCTTCTCAAGACAGGAAAAAAAAGTGTGCATACGTGTAAACTGATAGCTGGTAGGAACTGCACGTTTGCCGTGGGCCAGGCACCCCTCCACGCACTGCGCAGGCATTAACTCATTTAATCCTCGCAGCAACCTCATTTCGCTGAAGCTCAGAGAGGGGGAGTGACCTGCCCCAAGGTCACACAGCTAAGAGGCTGCAGAGCCAGAACTTGAATCCAAACCACCTGAGAACAAAGCCCACATTTTATGCCCCGAGATACAGAGCTGAGATTTCAATCAATATGTATATATGCACAGTGTGGTTAACACGTCTAAAAATCACTGCCTAAAATATTAGCGCCGGTTATCTTTAGACTGTGGGATTGTGAGAGTTTTATCTTCTTTTTCTGTATCTATACAGTCGGCCCTTCGTATCAGAGAGTTCCGCATTCGTGGATTCGACCAACCACAGATGGAAAATATTTTTTAAAGCAATGGATGTTTGCATCTATACTAAACACGTACAGATTTTTTTCCTTCTCATTATTCCCTAAACAATACAGAGTGACAACTGTTTACATAGCACTTCCATTGCATTAGGCAGCACAATACAGAGATGAGTTAAAGTACACAGTGAGGATCGCGCGGGTTATATGCGAATACCGCGCCACTTTCTATAAGGGACTTGAACATCCAGGGACTTCGGTATCCACGGGGGGTCGTGGAACCAATTCTCTAAGGATACCAAGGACAACTGTATTTCTAAATGTCCAACGATCAAAAGGTATGGATGCATAATAAGGATAAAAAGGGCATAAAGGTTATCAATTTAAAAAATGAAACCAGAATCATCGCTTCCTTTAATGGTTATCTCACGCTAACACACGCTAGGTGTGCAGGTGACACCAAGTACGGCAGAGGGCCCACCAAGGAATAAGATAATGTCAAGTGCAAAGGCCTGGGGGACCCCTCGGTACTCCAGAGAGAGCCACGTGCACAGTGGGGGCTTTCCCTAGCATCACCACCCACCCAAATACAGCAGCAGGGACACCCACTTGATATTCACAGGGCGACCCTGCTGGGAGCTCCTGACTAGGCGGAAAGGCGGCACCCCCATTCCACAGGTGTGGACACCGAGGCAGAGCCAGGATGTGACTCAGGGCTGCGTGGCCCCCAACCCGGGTGGTGTCTTCCCCGGCAGGCTGCAGCTGCAGCACACGGCAGGCACCTTCCCAGGAGCGGCTCAGGCCTCAGGACGGGAACTGGGCGGCACCCAGAGGGCTCCGTGGACACCCAGCTGACCCCAGCCGAAGCCAAGGAAGACAGACGGCTCGCACCTGCTCTGCTGGGTCAGCCAGCATTCTGGGCATTCCGAAAATTCCTCCACGATATTTGCTGCTACCCCTCACCCTCCGCCCCTTTTAATGAATTAAAGGAAGGCAAGACAGAGGGTTTGTGATTAAGACATCTGGATGAAGACAAGACTTGGAAGCATTATCGCAGCCTTTCTGGAGTTAAATATGACAGTAACCAGGCACATCGCGCCTCTCTGAGAAGAAAGCGGTCTGCCCGCTGCCAAAGCTGCCGGTCTCATCCAAGTCCTGAGCACGGCAAGGGAGACGGTTTTGCTTTGAGGCTGAGCGAAGGCGGGACCAGGGCTGGGATCACAGACAGGGCGACAGCCCAGGGCCCATGGCTATCCACCTCCTCACTCTCCTCCCCGGCACAGCTCTGAGGCCCAGGGCCCAGCACAGGCCCTGGTACACAGTAGGTGCTTAATAAATAACAAAGATGAAAATGATCAACTGTCCCAAGGGAGGAAAGGACACACTGCACTGGCACTTCCAAGGGGAGAGAGGGTATTTCTGATGGGGTCAGGACTGAGTTCAAATCCAGACTCTGCCACTTCATATCCCAAGCTGGTGACACTGGGGAGGGCTTTACCTCTCTGAACCTCAGTTTCCTCAACTGCAAAGGGGTTAATAATACCAACTACCTGAGTCATTCCAAGGATTTGATGAGAAGACCCAGAACAGGACGCCTCCCTAGTGAGGCACTTAGCACTCAGCAGGCCCTTGGCAAATTGTGTTTTATCTGGGCCCTGCCTTTCAAAGGGCTGGTTTTGATCCTTTCCAGAATGTGTATCAGAAATAAGAGGTTCTGAAGTCTATGTATCCAGTTTCCCCTGCCTTTGTAAAAAAGGCCCAGAGAGGGTGAGGGGCTTACCTAAGGACACATAGCGGAGAAGCCGGCAGAGAACACAGGAGGCCTGGCTTCTGACCGAGAACTCATTTTTAAAAACTCTGTATTCTCTTCCAGGGCCTAGAACCCCTTCACGTGCCAAGCGCAGTCCCTGCTAGGCAAGTAATCAGTTCTAGAAACACAGACAAAAGTCTTCCCGTGCTGGGGCCTAAAATGAAAGGGAGTGACAAATCTGGGCGGCTTCCCAGGCCAAAGGGCCCTGGGAGTTCCCCAACCGAGTCACTCCCGAGCCCTGCCCAGCCCTGAGCAAGGCTGGGCTGAGCGGCCGGTGCCTGCCAACGCCCAGGCTTCATGTCTGGACAGGTCGGGAGGAGCCAGTTCAGAGGGACCTCAGTGTACCCAATGCACCTGCTGGCCTCCCCTTCCGCTGGGAGGCCCGCACACCCCAAGTTTCCTTCCCTTGGCGGTGCCTCGCTATAGGACTCCCCGGAAAGGGCTTTCATCGCTGCAAAGCAAACAAACAAGAAATATCAACACAGAATTGGCTGGAAACCACAGCCCTGACCTGGAGCCTTTGAAAACACAGCTGTTTCTCTAACAGGCAGGGCACTGCGCTGCCGACGAGATTCTCCCGTACAAAGGCTCTAGTCCTCTCTGCCTGCCACTAGCTGGTAGCTCTGGGCAAGTCACTTTGCTTCCCACAGCCTCAGTTTCCTCATCAGTAAAATGGGAACGATACTAGCACCTTTCTTCACAGCTTGTTATGAGGATTCAATAAAATAATGCATAAAATCTGTATCAGAGGAACTGGAACATAAGAAGCAATCGATGTTAATTATTTTTTTTTTTGTTACTGCTACTGTTATTATTTCAGCTACTACTACAAACAAGGAGGATTTATATTATGATTTATAAAAGAATCCCTCGGGATAACTTACACACATTTTTTAAAAACCCTAGGCCAGGAGTGGTGGCTCACACCTGTAAGCTCAGCACTTTGGGAGGCCAAGGTGGGAGGATTGCTTGAGGCCAGGAGTTCAAGAACAGCCTGGGAAATATAGTGAGACCCCCATCTCTACAAAAAAATAAAAAAATAGGCCGGACGCGGTGGCTCACGCCTGTAATCCTAGCTCTCTGGGAGGCCGAGGCGGGCGGATTGTTTGAGCTCAGGAGTTCAAAACCAGCCTGAGCAAGAGCGAGACCCCATCTCTACTAAAAATAGAAAGAAATTAATCGGACAACTAAAAATACATAGAAAAAATTAGCCGGGCATGGTGGCGCATGCCTGTAGTCCCAGCTACTTGGGAGACTGAGGCAGAAGGATTGCTTGAGCCCGAGAGTTAGAGGTTGCTGTGAGCTAGGATGACGCCACAGCACTCTAGCCCGGGCAACACAGTGAGACTCTGTCTCAAAAAAATAAATAAATAAAATAAAAATAAAAAGATCCTAAGCTGATCTTATGGGGGAGGTCTCCCATTTTTAAGGTGCTTACGATGTACATGAGGCTTTATATACAAGTACCTCATCTAATCCCACAATGACCCCACAGGGACAACCTTAGCATCTTCTTTCTACAGATGCACTGAGGCTCAAGGAGGTGAAGTCACCTGTTCAAAGCCACACAGCAGTGATATGTGGAGAAAGGATGTAACACTAGGACTTTCCGGCTCTGCCCAACCTGCTGCCCTCCCAGAGGGGCCCTGGGGTGGAGACTCCAGGCATGGGGGTTGGAGTCGGGCTGTGTGGATCCACAGTCCCCACTCCCAGTAGTATGGCCTTGGGCAAGTCACTGCCTTTCTGCGCCTCAGTTTCCTCATCTGTAAAATGGGGACATAAGAATCCAATACAACAATCTATAGGAAAGTAATGAGCACAGTGCTAGGACAGAGTGAATACTCGCTTTGTATTATTTTTATTGTACTACAAGTAACACTGTTCTCAAATGCTGGGTCTCTGCATGAAGAGGAGAGGCAGCCTCAGTCATCTCCCCCAAACCTCTGAAGAGGCCACGGCAGAAACCACCTGGTACGTGAGGTCAGGGGCTGTCCCTGTTCACCTCCAATGACACATTGGTTCGTCTGAGATTCACTGCACAGACAGGAAATGCTAAGAGGGGTGAAGTGAGCCGCCCAGGGTCACACAGGAAGCCGGTGCCTGAGCCACCCCAGACCCTAGCTCCCCACCCAGCCCACCCCTGGCTCCTGGCGGATTCCCGTTTTCCATGGACGTGGCACATGATCAATACATACTGTTCTTATGACATGAACTACTGTAGGAGTGAGCGACCTCTGGCGCCGCCCCTCACTTGGGTGGTCCCAGTGGCTACTTACACCCATGAGCTTCCAGAAGCCTGCTGTCCCCACAACGGGGCAGTGGGACTTTCCTTAAGTTCAGAGCTTCCCTTGACTCTTCCCTGGCTGGATCAGAGCTGCCTCAGGACTCAGGTGCTGAGTGGTTGGAAAAGGCCAGCTCCAGGGAGAGAAAGTCATGGAAGGGGTGACCCGTGAACAGGCAGCGCCTCCAGCTACGGCAGAAGGGGGAAGGCACACAGGCTCAGAAGCAGGGGCCCTAAAAGCACCTCCCTGTCACTCTTGTCCCCAAGGCCCTGGTGGCTCCCAGGAAGGGAAGCGATCTCTCTGGGCCTTCCCAGACTAATAGGAGTACTAGTGATCATATATAGCTAAGGCTTATGTAAATGCATTAGCAGGTACTATGAGTTAACACACTTAATGCTCGTCAACTTCATGAGGCAGGTATTACTCCCATTTTACAGATGAGGAAACTGAGGCCCAGAGAGGTTAACTGCCTTGCCCAAGGCCACATAGCTGATAAATGGTAGAACTGGGATTTGAACCCAGGCAGTCTGGCTCCAAATTTCCTGCAATATTCCCAAGGGAATGGGTTGCAGAATTCCTCATTCCGCCCCCATCAGGACCCGCTCAGTTCCATGCCGATGCTCACAGCCACCATTTGGTTATTATCAAACTCCATGCCAAGCATTTCACAGTCCTTCTTGCTAAAGGACACAAGCACGCAGTGTCCATTTTATGAACGGGCAAACCGAGGCTGGGAGACACGACACTGGTCAAAGGTCATGTGGCCCATAAGGCACAGAGCTGGGATTCGAACCCAGACCCATCCCTTCCGCAGCCTTCCCTGGGCCTTGCTGTGCTCTCGCGCTCCACTGGCTGCAGGTACCAAGGCTTGAGGGATGAAAAACTAGGTCCAGAACAAAAACCGTCACCAAGACAATCGTTTCTCACCTCACACCTCACATTGCAGGTTCAAAGCTCCTCCTCATCCAATTCCACGTTCGAGCTTCACAGTGGCTCTGCCAGAGAGGACACATCATTCCCATTTTCCAGATGAGGAAACTGAGGCTCAGATTGGCGAACTGCCTGTACTGGGTTATAAACTCAAGCCAGGTCTCCTCATCCAGAGATACTGCTCCAGTCCACTTGTCCCACCCAAGTCATGAGCCACGATTCTTAGTGCCCCCTCCAGGCAGACCCTCCATTCCTGCAGGCACCAGTCCCACCCCACGAGAAACGTGATCTTGGCAGCCTGCATATTGCTCAGCCAATATTTACTCAGCCTCCGTGAAAGCAATAGACATGGGATCCTGGATGTTGGGCTTGGCCATGTGACTTGCTTTGGCTGACAACATAAGGGCAGAAGTGACCCCTTCCCTGTCCTGAGTAGCGGCTGTCCTGGCTGGCTGGCTGCCACCCTTCAGCCTGGGAATCTGGACGCAGATTCACAGGGTAGACCTGAACCCAACCCAAAGCCTGGAGTCAGACTTGCTGGCCAAGCCCAGCTAAGATCAGCTGAGCCACCTGCTGACCCGTAAGCAAGAAACAAATGTTTGCTGTTAAAGGCCACTGCAATTCGGGAGATGTTTGTTACACGGCATGATTACAGAAAACTTGACTAATACAAGGAGATGACCATATATTTCCAGAAGAACTCATATGTACATAGGAAAATATCTTTCAAGACACAGTCCCCAGTAGGCTGGATTAAAACCCAAGGGCGGCCGGGTGTGGTGGCTCACGCCTGTAATCCTAGCACTCTGGGAGGCCGAGGCGGGCAGATTGTTTGAGCTCAGGAGTTCGAAACCAGCCTGAGCAAGAGCGAGACCCCGTCTCTACTAAAAATAGAAAGAAATTAATCGGACAGCTAAAATTAGCCGGGCATGGTGGCGCATGCCTGTAGTCCCAGCTACTGGGGAGGCTGAGGCAGGAGGATCGCTTGAGCCCAGGAGTTTGAGGTTGCTGTGAGCTAGGCTGATGCCACGGCACTCTAGCCCGGGCAACAGAGTGAGATTCTGTCTCAAAAAAAAAAAAAAAACCCAAGGGCCACAAAATATTGTGCCACATACAGGAACTACCACCTTCCCTACTGCCAGGCCAGAGGCCACATCCCATGGCCACTGACAAGACAGAGCCAACCAATGCTCCTTCTCTCTGAAATACACAAACAAGCTCTCTCTTGCACGCTGCCATGGGAGTGTGAGAGGTACAACCGCTCCAGCAGGAAACCGTGCAGGCTAGATCAACATGCTAAATACCCTTTATCCCAACAGTTCCACGTCCCGGAATTTATCCTCCAATCTACTACAGTAAGTATGCAAAGACACATGAACAGGGATGTTTACTGTGGCACTGTGTCATAGCAAAACAAACACAAACCAGAAACAACTCAATGTCCATCAACAGATCAGACAGCTAATAGCACCTGCATGCACTAGAATATTACTCAGCTTCTAAAAAGAATGGGATAAATCAATTATTACTGCTCTGTTACTATTCCCATTTATTGACAAGGAAATGGGCTCAGAGAAGTTAAGTTACTTGCCCAAGGTCACACAGACAATACGCGGCAGAGCCAGGATTCAACTCCTTCCCTCTGGCTCCAAAGTGGACATAAAAGTAACTTTGATAATTAGCAAAGTGTGATAGGGGCTTAGAAGGAAGGAAGTAAACAGAGCATATGTGTGTGTAAAGTTTCTGAAGGGTCAAAGGAAATTGCTGACTCTCTCAGAAGTAGGATTGGGAGTCTGGGGTACGAGACTCACTTTCCACTTCATAGAATATCATTGTGCCATCTGACGTGTTTGCTGTGTCACGTGTTGTTTTCATAGTATAAAATACATTCTGATGTGTTTATCATTTCTGACTCAGTGATATAAACATCCAAAGATCATGCTTTGGAAGCATATTTTATACTCTTAACAGAGACAAGGCTATAGAACATGTCAAAGGTTGCTTAATGAGCAATTAACAAAGGTAGCAGTGATAACCTCTCAGAAGTCAAGTTCGTAATTATTTGCATACCTGTCTCACTTTGCCTCACCCCTTCCCTTCATCCCATACGACTGACCAGAGGATTCTTAAGGGATCTTTTGAATTTTTCACCAGCCTAGTGCCTTGATCACTTTAGATGCTCAATAAAATAAACACTCATCACACTGAAGGAAAAAAAATATTATGTGTGTCTTCGCCACTCAGCTCAAACAGTGGGTGAGCTTTCTTTTAAATGACAGCAGCTTGAGTAGCGGGAGTGGGCAGAGCACCCCTCCTTGTGCTGGGGGCCACGGGGGTGGGAAGGGTGTGGCTTTGAGGCAGACAGCTTTAGGTTCAAATCCCAGCTCTTCCTCTTCCCAGCTGCATGACCTGGCCACAAATCACATAACCTCTTGGAGCTCCAGTTTTATAAACTGCAAAATCGAGCATCTCCAGAACAGGCATTGCCTGGGTTTGTCATGAAGAACAGAAAAGGAAAAGAGCTTAATCCAGATCTGATGTGCCGTGCACTTTACCATTCTCCCCAGTCCTCCCATTTTACAGAGGAAGAAACTGAGGTTCCAAGAGGGAAGTGGGTTCACACTCCTATAATCTGGATGGGTGAGTGGAAGAAGGAATGTGAACTCCTGGGCAGGGATGCTCCTGCCAAAGCTGTCGGGTTTGGGTATTCAGGGAGCAGCAGGGAGGGATATAAAGCGAATTTTTGTTGCTGATGGTCTTTTATTCATTCAACACACCCTGCATGCTGGGCACATCAGTGCCTTTGCCTGCATGATCTTTCTGCCCAGAATCCCACCCACCACTACTCCCCAGTCTCCTACTCATCCTTTAAGACTCAGCTCAAGTGTCACCTTTGCTTGTCCCTCCCCCAACACACACACACGCACACGCACACACACCAGGTTGAGCAAGGCACTGCCTGCCTGGAACGCATCCAGCTGACAGGCTATAATGATGATAATCATACCCACCGCTTACTGAGCTCAGACCCATGTAGACACTGTGCCTGGCACTTTCCATTCACTGCTTCGCTGAACTCACAGCAACGCTCTGATGGAGGGGAACATCCTATCATGAGCCCTTTTTACAGATAAGGAAGTAGAATCTCAAAACAAGTACCACGTGCAAGGTCACAGCCAGGAAGGGACAGGGCCAGAGTCTGTCCCCTCATCTCCCTGGCTGGCTCCCCCCCTTTCTATCCCTGCCTCCTCCTCCTGGAAGCCTCCCTGGGTTTATCTCGTCCACACCCCAACTCCACCCACCATCCTGTTTCTCCTCTACTACTCAACTGCACTGACTCCAAACATCTGTAAGTTGCAAGTGAGAAGTGAGTTCAAATCCCTGCTTTGCCCCTGGTGGCTGGCACAGACCTCACTATACCACTGAGCCCTCCATCTGTGAAATGGGAATAACGAACCCCACTGCCTTCCCACAGGAAGTCCCTAAGGACTGGCATGTTTTAGGACCATCTTTGGGGCAGGCAGATAACGGGTGCTCCGGCAGGTTTGCTGAATTAAGTATTGATAACTTGTGATGTCTAGGCCACCATCCCTGAGGGGTTTCCTTCTCCTGATAGACTGTCACACCTTCAAGAAGGGGTCTTCGCACTGAGTGGCTCTCTAAATACACCACTGGCCAAGATCAAAGCTGTCAGTCAGCACCCTTCAACGCCACTGCCCTGCCTCTAAGTCCAGTCCACAACAATCTCTCCCCTGGATTTTTCTAGAAGCCTCCTAACAGGCCCCCAGTCTCCTGGCATGCCCTCTCCCAAACAGTCCCCCCAACACCAGCCAGGGCAAGCTTCCAAAAACACACATCTGACCCCACCTGTCACCTGCAGAGAACCTTCCACAGCGCCCTACTGCCCTGGAATAAAGTCCAAACCCCCAAGCCTGGTTGGCCAGACCCCGGCCAACATCTGCCAACACCCCACGCACCCTCCTCGCCCTCCTGCCTCCAGGCCTCTGCACAAGCTGCTCCGCTGCCCAAGAAACGAAACTCGCTGTCCCCTACGCCTCCTCCCATGTTCACGGTTCTCCCCTTCTACACAACTGCCTATTTTCACAAAGGCTTCCCCCCTTAAGGATGGGACTGCTAGCCTCATCTTTGACAGTGTCTTGAAATATCTTTTAAATGAATGAATGCACATATAAAATGTCCTTCTGAGGATCTTTTTCCGAGTTGATCAGAGATGTATCCTAGTGATGCTGAGAGAGGAGAAGTAGTCGGGGCCAGACAGCTGGCTCCTCCGTTTTCCTGCCAAGGTCAGCCTTGAATAAAAGCCAGCCCCCAGGACCTCCATGGGTGGGGGTAGGGGGGTTCCAGCCTCAGAATCTGGGGTGATGGCTGCATCTCCAACGTCAAGAATCAGCACTAGTCTGCAGGGAGAGCTGATCGCTCCATGGCTAGAATGCTACCGGGAGGCCAGGTCCTGCACTGCCCTGGGCCTACCATTTGCACAGTGTTTCTCACACAGTAGGTACTCAACACACGCTGATGGACTGACACGCTCCTGCGCCCAGCTGAGACATGTCCCCAGACACTGTCCTGAAACCCTGCACTTCTCTAGCGTAATTGCACCCTTTCAAGCATGGAAATCCTTTTCAAAGGATTCCCCCCAAAACCACCAAGACCTGGGCCTGTGTCTGCACAACTCCCTTGGGAACTGTCCCTGGCAGAGGGAAGGAAGGAGGCGCCAGCGTCTGGAGCGAAGGCATGTTTGTCCAGGAGGCTTGATGGATTAGCAGAGGGAAAGCTAGGCCAAGGGAGAAGCCTGGTCCAAATGTCCTGGTTACTGATTAGCCAAACCTCAGAGCTTCTCTCTGCAAGGGGGGATGAGAGGGGCAATTAACCCATTTGGAAGAAAGGCCAAGTTAAATATCTCTCTAATCCTGCAGTTAAGAAAGACAGCAAGTTGGGTTTCTGGAGCCTTCCCTCGGTTACCACAGGGCAAGCCCAAGGCATGGGACATGGGAAAGGAGGGCTGCAGAATGAGGGAGGCACTAATATTTATGGAGCCCCCACTTGTTTCATACCTAGCATACCGATCCATTCTGCCAGCCCCCTAGAAGAGAGATTGTGTACCGCCCCCCTCCGCGAGCCCGTTTTGTCCAGAGAGGAAATCTGGTCTCGGACAGGTTAAGTGTTTTCCCAAGGTCACAAAGAAAAAGCTTTTCCTTCGTGCAACAGGTACAGCCCTTTCCCTTCCAAAAGGTAATGGCTGCTCCCGGCTAGAGAAAGTTCGGTCCCGGCCGGCAGGAAGCCCTGGCCACCCGGGCGGCCGCGGAGGTCACCAGCGTTTCAGGGCGCGGCGCCCCGGCTCCCAGGCCAGTGTGCGCCAGAAGCGTGTGAAAAGCTCAGGCTCGGGTGGGGGTCAGTGGGCTGCTTCCCTTCCCGGGGGCCCCACCCGTGGCCCGGGGCGGCGCCGCCACCGGGCGGGGACCACGCGGGCCTGAGCGTTAATCCCATGAGGGCGCCTCTGCCCGGAGAAGTCCAGCGCAGGGGCGCGCAGGCCCGGCCCGGAGGACCCCGGCGACCAGAATCCCGGGCCCGGGGCCCGCGCACTGCCCTTCCCACGCCCCCGCTGTCCTCGTGCTCCCCTCTCCCGGCTCCGTCTCGCTCGTCGCCCTTGCTCCCCGCTGTCCACCCTCGGGGCCTTCAGCCCGCTCGGACATCTAGATCTAGCAGCTCCAGGCTGGGTAGCCCAGATCTCCGGCGATCCCTCGGCTCCCGGCCACCAGATCTCCCCTTGGAACCTCCTCCCGAGGCTCAGACTGGCGTTGGGGGAGAGAGATCCGCTCGCTCCCCTCCGGAATCACCCTACACCGTCGCTCCTGGCTGGGGATCCAGGGATCCCAGGCCGCCGCTGCCCGATGCCCTCCTGGGATCCATTCTCAAGTCGCCACCCGGGTGGCGCGGGATCCACTGCATGCCCTGTGCGGGATCTTCCCGCGGGATCCACCCCCAAGTGTCGGGAGACAGATTCCCCGGCTCCCACGCCAGAACCCTCCCTCCCCGCAGATCCGGAGCCCGGGGAGATCCACCGGGTCCCCGCCTCTTCCCCGGCCAACTTTGCCAACTTTTCTCCCGGGGCCTCGGCCGGGCAGAAACTTGGCGGCCCTCGCCCGCCGCTGCCTCCTCGGGCCCCTCACGGGTCGGGACTGGGGGCGATCGGCCGGCCCCCACCCCCGCGGCCGCCGCGCAACCTACCCTGGAGCCGCCGCCGGCCCGCGCCGCGCCGCCACCTGCCCGCGGCCCGCGGCACCTGCCCGCGCCGCCCGCGGCCCCGCGCAGCCTAGCCTGCTGAGGGCGGGGCCTCGGGCGGGGACGCGCCCCGTCGCCATGGGAACTGCTGCCGGCGGCGCCTGCGCGGAGGGGCTCGGGGCGGAGCGCTGCCGTCCCGACCCGAGCCGCTGGCGGGCGCCGGGCCTGGGGGCTGTGCGGCGGGTCAGAGGTCGCGAGTCCGCCCGGGACCCCCCCCCTACCCCGGAAGCGCTCCCGCCCCTCGAGCCCCGACCCCGCCGTGTCCAACTGGGCACGTTACTTACGGCCCCCGCCCGCTGCCCCGGGTTGGTCCCCAGGCACCGGCGAGGTCTGCGCCCCCGAAAGCCTAAGGCTGCCCGCAAACTGGGAGGCGCCCGGGGAAGGCTGGCTCCTCGCACCGCCGGGGCTGCGGGCGCCTGCCCGGGAGCCGCCAGGTCCGCGCAGAGCACTGGCGCCCCCTCACGGCATGCGGGGGACTGCACCTGGCGTGTCCACTGAGCGAGGCGCAGCCCCTCGGTGCGGAGCCCCCTGCCACCGTGTTGGGGTCAGGGTTTCGGGGTAATGGTCTAGGGACTTGTGGACAAGTTGACGGAATCCTGGGAAGTCGCCCCTGGGGGAGAAAATGCCTGTTCCGTTATCCTTTACTCATTTCATTCAACAGATCTTTATTAAGCACCTATTGTATCCTGGGTACTGGAGACAGTGGGGAAGCTGCTGGCAAGGTCCAGGCTCTTCTGGAGCTTACAGATATTGACGAAAATAATTGCACGAGTACACCGAATTAATTGCCTATGTGACACGTGCTCTTAAGGAAAAGGTGCAAAGCGTGAATAACCAACCGGAGGACCTAAAATCACACGTGCCTAGACCTCTATGAAGTTGAAGAGAGAGACAAAAAACATCCCATTGTGTGGCTTCAGGAGAACCGGCAGGGAGCCCTCTTGCCTCATTTTTCTCTTAAGTTGTTGAGGGGTGTGTGTGCGTGTTTATGCGTGTGTGTAAGAAGGAAGGGCAGCTTCTGTCACATCCTTTGCACCGCAACCCTTCTGAGGTTGGGATCACCACCCTCATTTTATCAACGAGCCCGCTGAGGCTGCCCAGCAGGCTTGCCCACAGTGATGGCACCCACAAATGGTGGGGCAGAGGCTCTGGAAGGTCTTCTACATCTTAGGACGTTGTCCTTTATCATCTGGATGTCTTGAGCACAGTCCTCCACAGGACCAAACTCAGTGGCTTTTACATATGACTACCACTTCCGGAGAGAAGTCTGTGAGGCAGGAGACCAGGCGGGTTGAAAATTAAAATCCCTCACAACCCGCCTTTAAGCAGGGCTTTGACATGGCACGCGTGTGTTATAGGAGCAAAGGCAAGTCATTGTTTATT
The DNA here is from genome assembly GCF_000956105.1 of Propithecus coquereli. Taxonomy (NCBI): domain Eukaryota; kingdom Metazoa; phylum Chordata; class Mammalia; order Primates; family Indriidae; genus Propithecus; species Propithecus coquereli. The sequence goes on from NW_012145634.1 coordinate 5,118,515, forward strand.
GTCTGCCCTTCTCTCTAGAACTCCTCGAGGAGGGTCTTTTGTCTCTTGTTCACTCCTGATCCCCAGTGTATGGAGCAGGGCTTGGCACACAGTAGGTGCTCAGTGAATATATGCTGGGTGTATGAATGACTTTCTGTACTTCTCCCTAACCTTAGGGCACCTTCCTGTCTCTCCTGGGAAAATCTCCATGATCCAGAATAAGTGGGCTGAAGGTTGTGTTTAAGTGGATATTCCAGGTTTCTCAGCTCCCCAGACAACTGAGTCTTCCACCATGGCACCTCCTCTCTATCCCAGAATATAAGCCCTGGAAGGGACAAGACAGCTCTCCTCCTGCCACCACCACCCCTACCCCCACAGGGACCCCAAACCCAGATGTCTCCAGCCCTGACCACCTGCCCTATTTGCCCAAAGAGATGCCCAGCCCAGGCTGGGTGTCAGCTCTTCTATCCCTGTCTGGCTTTGAGGGGTGCCCAGAAGTGTCAAACTACAACTCCCAGAGTCCTCCTTGCCCCAGAAGGGGCAGGACTTCCTGGTTCAGCCTGGCCTCAGCTGGTTCTCCCTGAATTCTGTGTCCTCTCCCAGTGAGAGGTGCTAGCCAGCACACACCAGAGATTGCACCCTGACCAAAGAGGTGTCAGGTTGTACAGTTTCCAGAGCCAATACTCCCACCCCTACTCCCAGCCCTGGCTTTTCTCTTCCCTGAGCATAGAGGGCAATGCCACCCAGGGACATTCCCAGAACCTCTTCTCTGCCATCTTCTACCCCTTCCTCCAGGAAGTCTGTCCTGATCAGTCTGCCTGTTCTCAGAGTCTCTGGCAGCTCTGTCCAGTAGAACTTTCTGCAGTGATAGAGAGGTTCTATATCTGCACCGTCCAACATTGCCCACCAATGACGACTGAGCACTGGAAAAATGAGGTCAGTGGGACTGAGGAACCAAGTTTTAAATTTTATTTAAGTTAAATTTAAACCAGTATGTTCTTTGAAATGTTTTCCCTCAACACCAGTCCTTTGCCCATGCCATGCCCCCTGCCAGGAAGACTTTGCCCTCCACCTGCCCATCATCTAGTTAACAACTACATGTCCCTCAGACCTTAGCATCTTCCTCCAAGAAGCCATCCCTGACTACCAAGACTGGGTAGGTGTCATCTGAGTCTTGTGCACCCCTCCCCCATTACACTGAAGTATAATTGCCCAATTATTTCTCTCTCACTTTCCTTGAGGGCAAAGACCAGCCTAGTACCTGAAACACAGTTGACAATCAATATTCCTGGCAATGAATGTTGAAGAAATGTTTTCACATGATCTGACCCAGTGCCTGATTCAGTAATGCTACTAATGAAAGCTGTCATTTATTGAGCCAAGTACTTAGCCTGTGCTGTCTCATTAAAACACTACAACACCTATAAAAGATGCTCTATTATCTCCCTTTTACAGATGAAAGATCCGAATCTCAGAGAGGTTAAGAAAGTTGCCCAAGGTGACACAGCTATTATAGTATCTCAGCCTGGTTCCCTGGAAAACAGAGGCCTAAGGCAATATGTGCTAATGCTTTATTGGGGATGTAATCCCAGCCCAGCAAGGGTGAAAGGAAAGGGAAGGAAGGAGGGAAATACAAGACATGCCTTGCTGGCCACAGTGTCTCCAGAAAACACTGCCCAGAGTTTCACCATTCAGGAAGTCTCTGGAGAAGCCACGTGAAACAGACCATTGCCGGGATGAAGGGCAAGGACTTCATTGGCTGACACCTCTCATCTCTTGTCCCCCATTGGTCGTAGCTGGGCCCAACTGCTCCACACCGCTGGGTCGTGTTACCTGCACCTCCGGGCAGCCACAAGGGAGGCCAGTTCCACACACAGAGCTTCACCTAAGCCTGGAGGAGGAGGCGCCAGAGCTCCCTCCTTCAAAGGTCCAAGCAGGTCAGCTTGGATGACACCTGGGGGTGTTGGGAGCCTGAGCCATGATGCAGGTCACCCCCACTTCAGGCCTAGCTGGCCACGTGGCTGCAGCCACTGACGCAGGACTAGGGGAGGTGGGGAGCCTGGATCATGTTCAATGCCGCCGCCGGGCGGCCAGGAAGGACACAGCTGAGCGCACCTGAGAGGTGCATCAGTCAAGAAAAAGAAAAAGAATAAATGAATGATCGAATGAGTGGGGAAAAACCCTGGCAGACGCCCTCATTTTATAGGTGGAGACAGTACGGGCCAGAGAGGGAGAGATGCCCCAACTAAGGTCACTCCGAATGTAGGTGGCAGAGCTGGGACTTGAGCCTGTGTCTCCAGCTTCACTCAGGTTTTCTGCACGTAACTTGCTGGACCCTCCTGCTTCTGACAGCACCAACTGGTGTGTGCTCGTTGCAATGCCAGCACTCCCTGAGCACGGTGGCGACCCTTTCTGTTCTACCTGCCTGGCATGGGTCCCCCTCCTCTGCTAACAGAGCCTCAGTTTTCCTCCTGGGAACACCCCCTCCCCCACACTCAGTCCATGGAGTTCCAGGGGTGTGAACCTCATGATGTCCCTATCCTATCCCAGTTCCTAAACCTCAAGCCTCCATCCTAGGACACAGGACCCAGGTCAGCCCAATCAGAGCATCCCATTTTCCTGGCCACGTGATTGGTCCATGGGTGGATACGTGATCCAACTCTGTCCAATGAGAGTTCATCACAACACTTGCTGCAACTATGCAAAGAGGAGCTTTCTTTTCCCTGGGGTTGCTGAGTCCGGGACTGTCAGCCTGGAGCCACCAATAGCCAATACTGTTAGGATCTGCCTGAGTATAAAACCAACCAAGCAAAAACAGAGTGGGGGGGGGGAGAGAGAGAGAGAGAGAGAGAGAGAGAGAGATGCTGAAGACATTGCTTGTTTTCCTGGATCTTTCTGTGTCTGAAGTCACAGCTGGGAATGTTCAGCTAAGTGAGCCCCTACATTTCTCATTTCTACCTGAGCCAGTTTGAGTTGCACTTCCGTCGCTTACAGTAAAAGACAATACAAGCAACTGCTCTGTGCCACGTCTTATGCTGGATGCTGGGGATAAAGATATTTAAGATTAAGTGCCTGACTTTGGGAGGTTCATAGCACGAGAAGCTTCAAGAAAGAGAAATATATATGCATGTCAGTTCCCTGGACTAGAATTACCAGGTCAGAAAGGCAGAGAACACAGTTGAAAAGTTTCCTACACCTGGGGTTTAATAGTAGCTCAGTTAATCCCTATGTCCCTGCCTGGGAGACACCATCCCCTCACCCCAACCCATCTGGGGCTGGCTTTTCCCTCTTTGCCAAGCCCAACCAGCAGCCTGGAGTGAGAGGCTGTTGATTTAAGGAACTGGGAAGGGCACATACACAAGCCCTCAGACCAGCTTATCACGCATGCCCGGCTTTGTTCTGCAACCTGAATGCTTCTTTCAAAGGGAAGGAAATCTTTTATGAGGTCACAAACTTGGGTCCAAAGCTGGAGCCTGAGCAGAGGTGGCCACATCGGAGGGTCATGATCTAGAGTGTGGGTGAGTCTGGAGAGGGGAGCGATCCTAGGTGAGGATGAGGGAGGGGAGGAAGCTGGGGTAGCCCCAAGCATTGTCCAAGGGCCAAAATGGGTTCCAGCGGGGTCCATGAACCTCTGTAATTCATGCAGTATTGTGTGTGTGTGTGTGTGTGTGTGTGTGTTTCCATTCTAGTCTACATGGGAAAAACAGCCATAGTTTTAAATCATATTTTCAAAGGAATGCATCACCTCCAAAATGTGAAGTCCCGCTGGTCTAGGGTATGGCTTTCCTTTTGTAGATGGGGAAACTGAGGCTCATAGCCATCATGTAATTTGTTCCTAGGTGACATAGTCAACGTGTTGCAGAGGCTGGAAGAGAACCAGACATCAGACTTGCCTGGCTGTGTAGCTGGGAGGGTTAGACAAGGGGGCAAGTAGATATCCTCCCCAGCCCCAGCTTGGCCAACTGTGGCTCTCAGCCTGGATGTCACCTGGAGCCCCAGGCTGGACCAGGTGCCCAAACCCACTCCATCAGCAAATCTGGTTGGCTTGAGCTTTGTCCTTCAAAATAAATCCAGAATCTGACCCCCTTGCCTGTCCTTCTGCCCCACTAGTCTCATCCACCCTTGTGGCTCACCTGACTGGCAAGTTGCCTTCTGACTGCTTCTCCCCAGCCTCCTCTTCCGCCTGTTCCCCACCCAGGACCCAAAGTCCCATTCTGTTGCCCAGGCTGGAGTGCAGGGTACGAACATAGCTCACTGCACCCTCAAACTCCTGGGCTCGAGCGATCCTCCTGCCTCAGCCTCCCGAGAATCTGGGACTACAGGTGTGTGTCACCACGCCTGGCTAATTTTTTTTATTAATTTTATTTTTTGTAGAGATAGGGTCTTGCTGTGTTGTCCAGGCTGGTCTCAAACTCCTGGCCTCAAGCAATACTCTCACC
>NW_012145634.1:5123684-5139033 GCF_000956105.1 Propithecus coquereli
TATTCTGTCTGTCTGTCTTGCCCACAAAACTCTAAGCTCCTTGAATGCAGGGACTATGTTCTGTTCACCACTGTATTCCCAGGGCTGGGGGTTAAAGAGTCACATTGGGCTGGGCACATCGAAGTGGAATGAATGAATGATCAACCCTATCCTTTACAGATAAGGACGTGGAAGCCCAAGTCCTAGCAGCCACTTCTAAACTGAATCTCCGCTCTGCTCCTGAGATTCTGCCTGTGGCTGACTATGACCCCTCTGGAACCATCCACGCCCCCTGGCCAGAGCAAGTGGGAGAGCTGACCATGTCCTAACCCTGGGCAGCCCCAGGAAGCTACTGGGGTATTTGGCTTTTAAATTAAGCTTCTAATATCACTCTGGGCTTAGGGCCCAGATTTGGAGCCTGAGTCCCAGCTCCACCGCTTGCTTCCTGAACCTCAGTTTTGTCATCTGTAAAATGAGAATGATGAGAACAGAATCTACCTTCATCAGGCAGCCGTGAGGCTTGCACACAAGAGGCACTGACAGTGCTTAGAAGGGGGCCTGGTGAGTGCTCAAAAATTGTTGGCTGCCGTTAAAAGGTACGTACTGAGCCGGAGGAGAAAATATTCAGTCCTTTCGCGCTTCCCTTAGGTGGATTCCAGTGAATTGGAGCCTGGCGGGATGTGGTTTCGGGTTATAGCGCCTCGTTTCAGTTTCTGGGCACCTGGACGGTTGGCGTGATTTTCCTAGGTGACGTTGAGCATTATCTGGAGAACAAAACTCCTTTCAAGGTCAGAAACGCCTGGAGGAGCCACCGGTGCCGCCAGAGAGAGGCAGAACCACCGGTCTCGGTGGATTCAGCTCTCCCCAGCTTCCTGGCTGGAATTACACCCCTCGGGATCCTGCCAACCCAAAGGAGAGGCTGATTTTGGCATAGAATCAGGGGAAGAAAAACCAACAGAAAACCATCCTCTCTCACTCAAGGGAGCACCTCTCACTTGCTGGCAAGCAGCCAGGTTTTTCTAATCCCGGAGTAAAAAGCCCATGTGCAACTTGACCCTGCCCTACCTGCCCAGGCTTATTTCTACCCCTCCCCCTGCAACTCACACATGCATTTTGTTCCCTAGAACCTTCGCAACAACCCCCCCCTCCATTTTGCAGAGAGGTGAGTGTTCCCATTTTCTTAGCTCATACAGCTGGGAAGGGGACCACCAGGCCTCTCTGCCTCTCTGTCCACCACATCCCCTGCTCAGTGATTGAACCCAACACTATCTGCTCCCAGGGATTTATAATCTCCTTGTACAGAGGGAGAAACTGAGGCCCAGGGCAGTGGGGCAACTTGCACCAGGTCCCAAAGCTGGGAAACGGGTAGAGTGGTTGGTCGGCCTCTCGGCCAAGAATTCCTGCCACATCTGAAGTGCTGGCTGGGCTTAGATTGCCAAAGTGAAACCCAAGGTTGTGACCCGGTGGCCCGGGAAGTCTGCATGGGTGCCCTTGGCATGGCTGGCAGCTCAGCTGCTTTTGACCCTGGGTGTCCTTGGGCAGGCTCACCCCTCTGGGCCTCCCTTCTGGCCATCGGTGACAGGGCTGGCTATTAGCAAATCACCTTCCAGCTTCGGCCATGTCATACAACCACCTCTATTACTATGTAAGTAAGACTTGACTTGAAATTGACCCGCTTGTTTATTAAAATAAATTTTCATTGGAAAACCAATATTACACCAAAAAACAGAACAATAAATGCAAGGATAATCAAACCACATCCACAAATTCTCACTAGACTCTTGCTATGGACTGAATATTTGTGTCCTCCCCCAAATTTATATGTTAAAATTCTAACTCCCAAGGTGATGAAATTAGGAGGTGGGGCCCTTGCAATCTCCCTCTGGGGAACCCAAACCGCAACAGGTGGAATGAATAGGTGTACACATGACAACACGCATCAATCCTAAAAACATTACGCTTAGTGCCAAAAGTAGGAAAGAGAATGCAATAAACAAAATAATACCATTTACATACATGAAAAAATGCATGCATATTGTACAACACTGATTTTGCAAAAATATCTCCAAACAAAATGATTCACGTCAAACAATTCAAGGTGTTGCTGATTGGGAGGCGTTGGCTAACGGGCAGGGTGGCTGCTAGAAACAGCATTGCGTGTGAATGTAAAAAAGGCACCCCCTCCGGGTAGAAGCAGCCCTTTCGGACAGAAAAGGCTTGATGGGCAGAGAGAATGAATGAATGAATGAATGAATGAATGAAACATGAGAGGGGCCGGGCATAGACCAGTGATGATGATTTGCCATGCAGAAGGTGGAGGTCTGTTCAAAGGTCTGTAAGCACTAACGTTTATTCTAGAATATGGGAGTCCAGGACTTGTTAGGACAAAGTATCCCCCTGCCACTCCACTGCATCACCAGGCTCAAGGGGGGCTGATGACCTGGGGTCTGACCACAGCACCCGATCCCTGGCTGGGGTCAGGGGGATCTGCCAGCCTCTGTTTCTCTCCTTGTCCTGGCCGTCTCCATCCCTAATCTTGCCGGTTGATCCCTAGGTCAGTGACACTCCCTAATGGTGAGCAGCGTGTGGGCAGCTCTGGGGCTGTCCCTCACCTGCATCTCGGCCCTCAGCCTCATCTCCCCTGCCTGGTTCCAGAGCCCCACCTTCTCCTTTGGCATCCTCACCTACTGCTCCTGGCCTCAGGGTGACAGCTGGAACCAGAGCTGTGTGACCTTCAGGTCCCTGGAGGATATTCCTGACTTCGCCTGGAAGAGGAGACCTGGGCTCACCATTGACTGCGTCCTCTGGGGCACAGCCAAACCCTGCAGGGCAGGGAAGCGGCCAAATGGGATTTGAAGGCCTTTCCTCACTGCCTGGGTGTCCCAGAGCCCGTGAATCCACCATTAGTCTCCCCTTTGAACTGAGCACAGAGTTCTTAAGCCTGACAGCCCTTGAGAAACACCTGTGGAAATTTGCCAACATGCCAAATTCTGGGCTCCACCTGGAGCCTCTGACTCTAGGGATCGGGTGGGGTCTGACTAGCTGTATTTTAACAAACACCCAGGATGGTTCCAAAGGCAGCCGCCCACCCATATAGCACCTCTGTGAGCATTAGGAAACAGCACCCCTTCTTCAGTGCACTATACTGCCATCTGCTGGGGAATCGCTGTAATCAGTGTGCAAATCTATGATGACCCCAAATGCATCTCCTAGAGTTGTGCAGTGTACAACATGCACGCTCCTACCTGGCCACCCTCTAAGCACTGCTAGGTTTAAAAATGAAAGCCCAAGTGTTCAAGTTCCTGTTATGATGCATATTACCGAGACCAATAATGGGGAGAATGGGTAAGGACTCCCAGTCCAGCACCTCTAAGGAAGAATGTACAGCCTTCAAAACTGATCGTTGCAAAGGTGATGTAACAGCACCTACCAGGTGCCCTTCCTGGTGGTCCTGACATGTAGCAAGTACTAAATAAAGTTATGGAATATGGTGGCCAATCTGGATCTTAATTCCAGCTCTACGATTCAGCTAGCTGTGTGTCCTTAGGCAAATGACTCCCATTTCATGGACCTCTGTTTATTTATATGTAAAACAGAGATAATATTAGCACAGACCTCATGGGGATGTTGCGAACACTCTGATGCTGGTCATGTAATAAGCAGAGGCAGCATCCACCTGCCCCCGTCCCAGCCAACACCCTTCCTCTCATCTCTTCCCGGCAGGTCTCGGCTGTGATGCTTCTCAGAGGCTGGCTCCTGTTGGCCTTCAGTGCAATTCTCCTCCCGGCCTGGGCCATGGCCCCCAAAGGACTGTGCCCAAGGAGGGGCAGTGGCCCAGTGCCAGGGTGCAGGCAGCAGCAGGTAAATCCACTGGCACATAGTTGAGTGCTATAGACATACTTATGGAATGAATGAATGAATGAATGAATGAGCCTGTGAGCAGGGCCTGACCTCTTGGGTCAGATCTCAGAGATAAACCCTAGCATTGTCCACCATCCTGGTCCTTTAGCAAGCCAGAAATTGGGGGCAGGGAGAGATGGCATCCTTAATACCACCCACTCCTGCCCTTACCCAACTCAGTCCTGATAATCTGTCCCCCTTGGTTTCTGTCTTATCCATCCACTTTGTGTCATCTTTACCAGGACCACCATAGTTGAGCAGGCAGGTTGTGCACTGCACAAAGGCGCACAGCTGAGAGCTGAGAAGATGCTCAAATCTAGCCCACGCTCTGCTTGCTAAACTGTGAACCTGCAAGGCTGCATCTCCCCAGGAGGATTGCTTTTCTCTAACTCACACGTAGCCTTTGGAGGCAGTAGCCTCGGTCTTGAGTGTAACCTTTGTTCAATTAATTCTTCACCGTCTCTCACCTGGATTAGAGCAATAATCCACACAGGTCTCCCTGCCACCCTTGCCCCCTAGCGTCTGTCTGCCACACACAGAACAAATGGGTCCTGCTGGAACTGAAATCAGATCCTGCCACTCAGACTGGCTTATCTACCCCCAACGGCTTTTCATCCCCCTGAGTAAAATGCAAACTCCTTTCTCTGGCCTATGGGGCTCCGCCTCATTCCCTCTTCAACCTCAGCGCTTCCTGCTCTGCCAGGCTCAATGTACCCCAGCCACATTTGCTCTCTGTTGCTCATATCCACCACCCTTGCTCCCTCTGCCTGGAGTTCTCTTTCCCCAGATCTTGCATGTCTAATTCCCCACTTCATTAAGGGCTCTGCTGAGATATCACTGCCTCCACGGGGGCTTCCATGCCCTCCAGCTAAGGGAGCTTCCCTCTCCTTAGCTTCTCCGTCCTCTTACCTTGCTTTATATATTTCACAGTGCTGTACACATCACAGATGCCCAGTAGGCATATGCTGAGTCCATAGGTAGAGATGCGCTCCTTGCCCTAGGCGTGCTTGCACAGTGTCTACTTGGCAGGGCTTGGAGGGATCAGAGAGTTGTAACTCAGTGGATATTTGACACCACGTGGATGGGCACAGGATGCTAGGAAAACTCCAGGGGGCACCTGACCAAGTGCGTGCAGGGTGTTAAGGCAAGCTTCCTGGAGAAGGTACCGCTCGAGCTGAGTCTGGAAGGATGAGTAGAAGTTGGCCAAGGGGACAGGGCATTTCAGGTAACGGGAAGTTCAGGGGCCAAGGCATGGAGACAAGACAGCAAGGCATGTTCAGGGAACAGAAAGTGGACCAGTGTGGCTGGAGACAGCGAGGGAGGCTAGGAGTCATGTGACTCCTCTGCACCACCGGGAGCGCCTTGGAGGCCAGGAGGTGTCTGGTTCACTTCATTCGTATCATTAATGCCCACCACAGCACCTCGAACAGTTGATGAATGAATGCATGGATGGATGGGTAGGTGGGTTTGTAAGTGAATGGATGAACTGATGCATAGATAGACAGATATTTTAGCAGATGGATGGATGGGTGGATAGGGAGGATGGGTAGATTGGAATATGGTTGGATGGATGGAGGATGAGGGATGGATGGATGAGTGGGTGGATGGATGGGTGGGGTCAGGTGGCTAAGTAGGCAGATGCGTAGATGGATGAATGAACTGATAGGTGGATAGAGGGATGGAGAGAATAAGTAGGTAGGGATATGGTTGAATGAATAGATGAGTGGATGGACAGATGGTTGGAAGGGTAGTTGAATGAGTAGGTGGATAAAAGGAGGATAAGCCACTAAATAAGTGAATGAATGGAGGGTTGGGTGGGCGGATGGATGGGTGGGTGAGTGGGTAGATGGTGGGTGGATAGCAAGGTGGACAAATGAGTCCTGGGATAGAAGGTTAGCCCAGAACTATTTGACTGGCTTTCCTTCCCACTGTCTCCAGCCACTGCCGCCATCATGGGCCTGCTGGTTTTCCCAATCAGCCTGGCCTCACCGTTCGCCAAGGAAGTCTGTGAAGCCTCCTCCATATACCATGGTGGGAGGTGCTAGCTGGGCTGGGGCTATGTAACTGCCATCTTCAACGCAGTCCTGGCCAGCCTCCTGCCTGTGATCAGCTGGCACCGAGTGACCAGTGTCCAGGGGATGACCATCCTGTTCTCCAGAGACACTGAGAAAATCATCCTTGTGCCAGAAATGAACAAATAAAAATCTCCTGGGAGGAGCAAAAAGAGCACAATCCAGTGTCGTATGAAAGCATCAGTACCCAGTTTCAGATCCCACCTGCACTCTTCCTTGCGGTGTGATCTCAGGCAAGACGTTTCACCCCTCTGGAGCCCAGTTTTCTTCTTCTGTAAAATGGAAGTTGAAATAATGCCCACCTCATAAGGATGTTCCAGGAATTAACTTGAGATTCTCTATATAAATAAAGCACTTCGCACCCATGTCTGGCACATGGCGCTCAATAAATGTTAGCTACTATTATTATCGTCTCTACCTCACAGGACTGTGGTGGGAGTTACATGTATTTATGAAAAGTGCCCAGGCCCATTCTGAGTTTGTGGTTGTCACTCAAATACTAAATCTTTTAATGGGCATGTGCACATTCTCTTTCTCTTCATTTCCTTTTTATAATTCCTCATTTCTTGGATAATTTGAAAATTACTCATTTCCCCATCAAGTATTTAGTGGTGCCTATTATTTACAAGACTTTGTGCCAGTGTTGGGGTGCAGGGGTGAGGAAGTTAAGAACATTTCTCACCCCTCTGTGCAAATGCAAACAATCCCACTGATGTGGAAAGTTCACTGTTAGTTGGGGCACGTGATGCTCTCTATAATCCAGCTCCAACCACTCTCTTCAGCCTTTTTCTTGTCATCCACTCAATCCTGGTGCCGCTCCCTCCAGCCACAACAAACTTCCGAGCCCCCAGGAGGCTTCTCCCCACTTCCGTACCTCTGCACATGCTGCTTTTTCTGCCAGGGGTGCTGGAATCTGTCTGTTGGTTTTGCCTGTCCAGCCCATTGCTCTTCTCTGGAAGCAGTGCCCTAATCTTCCCTTGGGGCTATTCCCTGGCTACCCCTGGGCTTTGAGATGGACAAATGAGCCCTTCTGGAAAATCAGTCCTGGTCAGAATGATTGATTCATGGGCACTGTGGAAGCCAGCACACCAGCATGGAGGGGAGCGGAACCATGGGATGGACAGAGACAGAGCTCTAAGGACTTCATTTGAACACCTGGATCTAGCCATTCTTGACCCCTTCATGCAGGAGACATGGTCACAGGCAGTGCCAGGCTGGCATCACCCTAGCTTGGCTGCCCCAGAGGAAAGAGTGAACTTCCCTTTCCTCTCTTGGTATATATACATCCCAGGGAAGGAGTCTGATTGGCCAGCACTGGGTCACATGCCCACCTCTGGGCAGGGAGGGGCATGTGAGCAGTCTCACTAGAAGGCCATAGGTATAGTGGAGACAATATAATTACCTACATCTGGGGGAAGGTGCTTGCTGATACCAGAATGAGGAAAGGATGCTAAGCAGGCAGAAACATTCAATGGCCAGCAGTTCTCTCCTTAAGGGAAGCTTTAGTATCCCCATTTCACAGAAGTGAAAATTGAGGCTCAGAGAGGTAAAATTGCTTGCCCAAGGCCACACAGCTGATCAGTGGCAGAGCTGGGATTTGAACTGAGAACTGTCAGACACTATGGTAGATACAAAATAACACCTAGATTTGCTGCCTTTGCCCCTACCCACCCAACTCATCTTGATCAAACTCTTTTGGCTTCAAATGCTCACCCAAGAATATTGTGAGCTAAAATAAAATCTTAAATCTTAAGCACCCCCCGGCTGATAGAATGGATCCTCTCTTAGCCAAGGGAACCCCAGAAATAGCCTAACGCTGAGTTGCTGGCCAAGAGAAGGGAGGTCAGACATGACTCATCATTCCCCTTCTTGGAGAAATCCTTTGTAACTCATTAACTAGCCTAAGGCTATACAGGGTGGGGCTTGAACCACACCTGCAGGTCCTCAATTTACTTAGCAGATCACTTGAGTCTGGGTATATATCTGATATATGTCCAGTGGCCTCTCTCTGATTAACAGACTTCCTTATCTTAACCTAAAACATTCCAAGCCTTTAGACAAAGCTTAATTTCTTTAACCAATTAAAAATCAAAGAATCTTTGAAACCCACCTATAACCTGTAACAACCCCCCTCCCGCCATGCTTCAAGATGTCCCGCCTTTTGGGGCCAAACCAATGAACACCTTCCATGTATTGATTTATGACTTTACATGTAATCCCTGTCTCCCTAAAATGTATAAAACCCAACTGTAACCCAGCCACAGCGAGTCCACTTGCTCATGGCTTCTTAGGCGTGGCTCCAGGCCATGGTCCTCATACTTGGCTCAGAATAATCCTCTTTAAACTACTTTACAGAGTAAGGGTTCTTTTCCATTGACAATAACCATAAACAACCTCCAGGATTGATTCTATTATTCCAAGGACACATAGATCACAGAGAACACACCCAGTATTTATCTTACAGAAAGAATAATAAGAATGGTTTTAGAGCTTTTTTTTTAAAGTAATAGAATAATTGAATAAAGTAATGGGAAACCTAGGAAGCCACCACATGATGTTCAAATGGATTCAAAACCCAGCAGTTCATTTCGAGTGTCATCAGAAGCACTTCAACGCAAATCAGTCTCATGAGGGAATATTCCTTGAGCCCTAGGCAGATTCCAGTACCAACCGCAGCAAGTAGAAGCTACCAAGTAGGAGCCCAAGCCTATGTGTCATCCGTTGGCGCTTGGGCTGTGCTGCTTCCTCTCTTGTAATCGCCTCCTAATGGCCCCCGAGTTCCATAATTTTCTGTTTGAACTGTTTCAGCAACGCCAAAGGGAGTGCTTCTCTAGCCCATAAAGCAAAACCATTTACAGAAAGACTCTGTCTTTATTTGGTAATAGACAGAGGGGTCTCTCTGTTATTTTCTCTTCATCAAAATAAGAGACACCCACTGTTTGCAAGGAGCCTCATACCTACAAAGTCTGGAAATCATTGCTCACGAATCTGAAAAAAGAAAGCCGGGAAGATACTGGAGGGTTCCTCTGCCACATGCTAGTGTCATGGAACGTCTCCAAGGAACTGCATGCTCCTGTTGGGTATTTGAGTTCTGCTAGGTTGACGGTCAGAAATGGATTGTCAAGTTGGCACTTCAAAAAGACTCAAACTGTTGTGTTCCTCTAGAGTCTATATCTGTTCTGGGTGCAAGCTCTTAATGTACCCAGTGGCTTAAAAGCCAAAAAAAAAAAAAAAAACCGGGAGACCTGGGGCCCTTTCCTGACTCAGCAGAATCAGACGCAAACTGCAGAGTCACCGCGGATGCTGCTCCTGCCAAGAACTGATGGCCTCACCACACCTAACTCCAGTGCTTCTCCAAGACACAGACTTACAGGGCTCAAGGCTCACCCCGTCCTGAGTTTTCCGGTTGGGGCCACATTCTCTTAAGTTTCAAAAACTCATCTGAGAACCTGAGATGGGAACTCTGGGAAAATGGGTTCCCAACCCCATCCCCAGTGATGCTGAGGGGCAGAGGGTTCCCTTGAAAGAGGGGGGCTCAGAACTGAGTCCAGAACCAAGGGAGGCATTATCATCCCCGTTTCACAGAAGTGAAAACTAAGGCTCAGAGAAGTCAAGTCACTTGCCCCTGGCCACACAGCCATAAGTAGCAGATTTGGAATCCTAAATCTTTGCTCACCAAATATGTGGACGGAGACATATGACATGATTTTAATTGATACACTTAGTTAGTCATTTCTGTTTTAATTTTCCTTTAAGTCCTCCAAGAAGAAAGGCTCCCTTGGCTGATGAGTCTAATGTCTGTCAAACTTAAGAGTATCTGATGAGAAGAAAAGAATCTAAATCTCATATTGATAGGCATATTATAATATATTTGAATACACTGATTTGAAATGTAAAGAAAACTCTGGGCCCGGTGCAGTGGCTCACACCTGTAATCCCAGCATTTTGGGAGGCCGAGGTGGGAGGATTGCTTGAGGCCAGGAATTTGAGACCAGCTTGGGCAACATAGCGAGACCCCATCTCTACAAAGAGATGATAAATATTAGCCGGCGGGTGGTTGCACGCTAACCTGTAGTCCCAGCTACAGGTTAGGGAGACCGAGGCAGGAGGATTGCTTGAGCCCAGGATTTTGAGGTCACAGTGAGCTATGATTGCATCACTGCACTCCAGCCTATCACTTCCCACCCTGTTCCTGACCACACCCTCACCTCCCTTCCCTTGGGAATACTGGGAGACACGGAGAGAAGGTAAGAAAGAAAATGAAAGAATATGGCTTAACATGGCTTCCAGCCATTCTGCAACAGAAGGTGAGGGCCTCCCGAACTCTTTGCAGGAGAAGTGCTTCTCACCTGCCCCATGGCCTCTCCTGCAAGCCAAAGGGAAAGCTCTAGGTGAAAAGAAAATGGAGGATGGTTTAAATGGAGAAGGGTGGGGCAGCCAGAAGTGCCTTCCCACTGCAGTCTTGCTCCGAACGAGGCCAGCGTAATTCAGGTAGAAAACGTGGGCACAGACACCATCCAAGTTCCTATTATCAATAATACGAGGAGAAGCAGCAGAAGGAGGGGAGAGAAGAAGGGGAGAAGGAGAGGAATAGGAAAGAAAAGAGAGAGAGGTGGAGGAAAGGAGGCTGGAGAGGAGAAGGAAGAGGGGAAGTGGGTAGGAGGTGGCAGCCATGATGCCGACTACACGCACGCGCAGGACCGGGCCCGCTCTCCACCCCGACCGAGCCGTGGAAACGTGCCTGGTGATCCAAGAATTACCTCTTCACATCTAGGCAAAGTTCAAGCGCACGTGTTTAGGAAAGCCTTGACAAAAGCAAAAATATTCTCTTGGGACTTTTTCTCCCATAAGATATACCGTTAATGACCAGAGGCCCACAGTGCATGTAACCAGGCATTTGCACCACACGACAGGTGTCCTGGTGTTCCCCAGGTCTGGCAGTGCGAGGCAGCTGCAAGCAATACTGTAGCCCTCCGGAGGGGGCCGTGTGGGCCGAGTTAAGGTTGAAGTCCAAGAAATGAGATGGTGACGTCAAAGGACAGTCGTGGAGCATCAGGACCAGACTTTGCTCTGAGACGCTCCCCTCGGGAAGAAGCAGCAGACCTTCCAACTAGCACAGCCCCCAGCTGGGCTAGCAAAAGGACAAATCCCCACTGGCCTGCTTCTATAAGTGGCTTCACACTTGCCTCTCCCGGGAATTTTCTGACAAAGTGGTGACAGGGCCCATCCAGCTACCTGGTGCCATCTACAAACTCCTCCTGCACTTTGCAGGCTTAATTTGGAAATCTAACTTTTTCTACATAAACCCTGAAGTTTCGATGGGTGCGCGTTAGATTAAATCAAGCTTTGCTTCCACAGTTGAAACCAGAAGTTTCCCTCAGGCCATGTTTAGAAATTGCTGGGGGTGCAGACCCGTGCAAGGTCCCCACTGCCTGACGACTGTGGTTCTGAATGACAGCCACCAGTGAGAACCAGAGATGTCTAGGAGATGGGCTCGCGGCCTGTGGGAATGTCAGACCTGAGAGATGAGCCAGCTCAGCAGTCAGGATGCAGAGAGGCGTTAGCTTAGAGGGATGCTCCCATGGCCCATGGCTGACCGACTGGGGCCCCCATGGTACACCAAGCCTTGGGGGGTGTGGCAGAGAGTGTGCAAAAAATAGCCTCCATGATTTCCCTGCCTGTATCCATGCTCCTTTCCAATG
This sequence comes from Propithecus coquereli, assembly GCF_000956105.1. NCBI lineage: Eukaryota > Metazoa > Chordata > Mammalia > Primates > Indriidae > Propithecus > Propithecus coquereli. The sequence goes on from NW_012145634.1 coordinate 5,135,338, forward strand.
TCATGTTTCAAAGCCTGCTATCAGGAAGTGGAGTCTATTTCCCCACCTCTAAATCCAGGCTCAGTCATGTGACTTACGCTGACCAACAGAATGTGGCAGTAATGACTTCATGCCAGCCAGGCTGAGGCCTTAAGAGGGGTGGCTGCTTCTTCTTGCTTTCATGGAATCTGCCATCACGGCCACATTGACAAGGCTGAGCTAGGCTGCAGGAGGATGAGGGACACGTGCCCCAGTTTCCTCCATCGCCCCAGCCAACAGCCCATGTCAGAAGTGGAGCTGCCTCTCTGGCCATCAGTTGACCACAGACGCACGAAGAAGTCAGGCTGAGACCAGAAGAACCTCCCGGCTGAACCCAACCCAGACTGTTGATCTGCAGAATCATGAACTCAACAAATGGCTATTTTAAACCACTACGTTTTGGGTGGTTTGTTATGCAGCGTCACTTGTGGTAACAGCTAACTGATACAAGGGGTAAGGAGCGATTCGTCTTTCTGGGGAGAGGCCAGGCAACTGTCACGACAATCTGACCCCATCTGGGGTCACGAGGGTGGAAGTGTGAGCACAATTCAGAAGCAAACATGTCTTTCTTCCCAATTAAAAAAAAAATAAAATAAAAAAACGCAAAGAAACAAAAAACCCCACAGATTCACATATTTCTCTGTTTATATATATTTTCTCTCTATATAGACACGACTCTTTAGTAAACATTTACAAGACATGTGGGCCACACTGAAAAAAAGAGGGCACTCCACAGACAGAACGACTCCCACACACCCAACTCCAGGACACGCACGCACAATGTACAGAGATCTGAACAAGCACGATAAACAAAATAAATATGAATTATTCCAAACCACAACCACGGACACTCTCTGGAACACCACAAGAGAAGGCAGAGAAGAGATCTTGTGCTGTACTTTAAAAGACTAGTCTGTTAAAAAAATAAATAAGAATCCGAAGGTCTGGGACTTGGGTCTTGCTAAAATAACATCCTCTGTAGGGAACAGCTGAGCGGCAAAACAAGACTTTTATCCCAAGGGGCCTTTTGTACGTTTCTTCCCATCTTGGGAAGCTGGGGAGCCAGGGTGGGGACATGTGACTCTAATGGCAGCCGGAACGTTGACTATGTCGCTTTCTGCTTTCAGGTGGGAGGACTAACGCGCCCCCCTGCAAACACTTCAATGTGCTGCTTTCCCTGTCTCCTCCCCTCCCCCAAACCCCAGCCGTAATTCCTTCACCGCCCTAGAGATAGCAGGTGACCTGGGAAGAGCCTTCCTCCCTGACACTCACTGTGTCCTCCCATTCTGGGTGCATTCTCCGAAGAGAAGAATCAGCACGGCTGCTCCACTGAAAGGACAGGCAGGCAGAGTGAACTAGCTCGTTTAGGGTCTGTTTGCAGATTGGTGACCCTCTGTGTGAAGACAAGGAGGTGGCCGTTCCCAGACCTAGCTGTGGCCCTGGCCCCAGTTCATCAGCAGATGTTTCCTTAGGAAAACACACACCACCCTCTACCCTGGCCGACCTCTTCCTCCTCCGCCTTTGTCCTGAGTAAGCACGGGTGCTTAGAGAAAAGCCGGCCTCCCTGATCAAGTGGCTTTTGCCAAACCTACACCTTTCCGAGACCCCTTATGTGGAAGAAGGCAGCAGGGCGTGGACTCTGCCCTGCCCTCTTTGGGCAGGACCCCAGCGAGCCTCGGACTGTCTCATGCCTGACAGACACTCCTCTGGTTCCATCACCGGTGTAGGAAGATACATTTCTTCAAAAGAAGAAAGAAAGGAAGTATCTGCTAGCATCAGACAAAGGAGAAAATACAACAAAAGGAATCCTGGACCCCAAGGGACATATGTGAAGGACCCCTGTGTGCCTTTTCTAACTGAGGGAAGGCCTCAGGACATGGGGGGGCTTTGTACAAAGACAGTGGGGAGGGAGGCACAATTGCAGTCCTCCGCCAAGCCAGGGGTTCTCAAATAGGGGCAAGTTAGCCCTGTAGGGGACAGCTGGCAATGTCTGGAGACATTTCTTTTTTTGTCACAACCACGGGTGGGGACAAGGGATGGTGCTACTGGCATCGTGTGGGTAGAGGTCAGGGATACTGCTCAACAACCTGTAATTCACAGGACAGTCCCCTCAAAAAGAATTACCTGGCCCCAAATGTCAGTAATGCTGAGGGGGAGAGACCCTGCTCTGAGCCAACCTTCCAGCCATGTTCTGGAACATCTCCAGCGGCCCCTTTCAGAGCACAGAGGTAGCCCCATAGACCCCTTCTATACCAATTTCCAAAAAAAAAAAATTCCCTCCCAAAGTCTCATCTGACAAGACAGTTTGGAAGGATCCAGAAAGAAGAGGAGACCATTCCGGAGACCGGGAACGAAGATGCTTCCTCCATCCAACAACAACCCCCAGCTCCCACAAGGGAGAAATGCCAGACGTGGTTGGGCGATCTTTGGTCAAACAGGAAAACGTAAGGCTGAACTGAAGGGGCGCCCCCTCGATGCCACCCGCCCAGCGGCCAAAGTCGGGACAGTTTCTCTGTGCAGGGAAGTCCACGCTCTTCAACAGACACCAGGACCCGGCTCCCAGGGCAGCCCTCCGGCTGGGAAGAGGAGTGGGCAGAAGGACAGGCAGGGGTAGCAGGCTGACACTGCCCAGCCCAGGTGCCCCTCACTTGTTCTCAATCAGAGTCTGCACCTTGTACACGAGGTCCCGGGCCAGCTTCAGAACTTGCTTGGTGTTGTGTCGTTCGGCCATTTCTGAAAGAGGAGAAGGCAAAATCGTATGAGCCTCCTTCTGCGTGCGGCCTTGGGACACACTTCTAGCCCCTGGAAGGGTCTCTCTGCAAGCAGAGACTCTGGGGAAGGCCTGCACCTCCAGACCTCAGTTTCCTCATCTGTAAAATGGGGACTGTCACGGTAGCCACCTCACGAGGTTACTGGGGGCATCAAATGGGATGAGGCTGGTTCATAGCATGTGCTAAAAAAAATGTGAAGTCGTTTCACCTCTTTCCTGCAAACAGAATGAGTGAAAGCAAGGCCGGGCACATAGCAGATGCACAAATACATGAAAAGTAGGAAGCAATCAATAGGAAGGAGGAGAGGGAAGGACGAAAAAGCAAAAATAATCATTTCATCAACAGCCACACAAAATTATCGGACCCATAAACTAATTCTAAATTTGGACATTTATAACAAAGAAACCGTTTTGTAGAGGGAAAACAAAACACTAAGATCGTGGTTCCCAAACGGGGTGCCGAGGTACCCTAGAGTGCCGCCGTGAACTCACAGGGGCACCGTGGACTATTTGGAAGCTTTGAGGGAAACACAGCAATCCACACTCCACATCTATTGAGCACCGCATCAACTGCCAGGTGGAGTGACCTAACAAAGTGCCCGACATTCCTACCCACTGCTTTGCATCTCTGCAAAGCTAGATTTTCAGCGGTTGTTAGGATAAAAAAGCAAGAACCGCATGAAACTCTATGTGGAACAGAAAACGAAGGTGGGAGTGTTCCATCTGATTCCGAGACTCGAGAAGCTGTGCAAAGCCTAACGGGTGCACACATCCCATTAGTAAGTAATCGTACTTACTTAAGAATGAAATAAAAATGTTATTTTCTTTCAATTCATGTTTATTATGTTTTCAAACAGCGATTCAGGTGTTAGCACATAGATACTTATTAAGGGGTTTGGACCTAACGA
>NW_012145634.1:5139599-5146873 GCF_000956105.1 Propithecus coquereli
CAAAAAAAAAAAAAAAAAAAGTTATTATATGGGAGACAATTTTTGAAATAGTAACTGAAAAAAAAAGCTACATACAACTGGTGAAATAAGAACCCTCCCAATGCTTCAAAAGTGAGATCACAGGTGGGCTTTTTCTTCTTTTGGTTTTTCCAGAACCTTCTTTAGGTGTTTTGATTTTAAACAGCAATAACAGTAGCAATAGCTTTCATTTACTGGGGCCCTCCTATGAGTCAGGTACCATGCGATGCAACTTATCCGTGTTGTCTCATTTAATCCTTTGGACCTCCCTGGGAGGGAGGGAGGTGTTGGCACCATTTTATCTCTGAAGAATTTAAGGCCCAGAGATGTGAAGACACTTGGATAAGGTCACACAGCTCCCGAGTGGCAGAGCTGGGATCAGCATCCACATCTGTCTGGTTTCAAAGGCTGTGCCTTTCTCGTGTTACTGCAATTGCTTTTCTGTGCCCACTTTCCCTACGCACGTCAACCCTCTGAAACAGATGCTGCTACCCCATTTCACAGATGAGGAAGCGGGTGTTTAGAGAGAGGGGAAGCGGCTTGTCCACTGGTACAGCTGGTCAGTGGCAGAGCCAGGCTTTGCCCCCGAGCTGATTTCAACACCCAAGCTCCCTCTGCCAGATCCCTGAGTATACACACCCTCAGCGTTACAAAATGTCGACTTACCCTTTTCAGAATAGCCATAAGAAGTGGGAAGAACCCTCTTCATTCTCTTCACCGTGAATCAGTTTCAGCAAATTTCCATCCCTCCTGAGGCCCCAGGAAGGGGCTCTCCAGAAACCCACACCCCTAAGAAGAGACCCTAGTCATGCAGGTACCATTAAAGAATTTGATGATGTCTGTGAAATCCATGTTGTTCTCCAAAATGATGTCACGGTAGACTTCCACCAGAGCCAGCGCGATGAACAGGACATAGTGGGCGGATGAGACATGTTTGGCGGCCCAGATGGTCTCCCAGACCGAGAAGACGTCATCATAAATGAGTTCTACCGAAACAGCAACACAAACACGCACGGGGAGAGAGTCAGCAACAGGGCACATGGTGCCGCCCTCCCTTGTGAAAATCCCTCTGGGAAAATCCTGGGCCGGCTGTGCTTTGTGTTTCTGCACTGGTGCAGCGGACAGAGCTCAGGCCAGGGGGCAGGGGATCTGGACTCTGTCATTTGCCCATTAGAAACCTCAGTTTTCCCCATCTATAGAATGGGCTATGCAAACCAGGTGGGTTCTAAGTTCCTTCCAGCTCTGACATTCTGTGAGAGGAGGAACTGAGCATGTGCCGGTTTGGTTTATGTAGACCTGTCCCTGCCCTGCCCTTGGACCGGTGTCCACCTGTATCCCTTCACCTTCATCTCCATTAGCGCCCATGGAGGTATCTCCCCCCCGACCCCCCATACCCAGGCAGAGCTGGGGCTGCCTCTGACTCTAGTAAAGAGACAGAACAGAGCAGTGGTTAAAAGCAAGGCTTCCTATATCCAATAAACCTGGTGCAAATCCTTCCTTCATCACTCGCTAGCAAGGGGACCTTGGGCTAGTTACTTCATGAACCTCTTTCTTTCCTCGTCTATAAGGTGGGTGAAGCTGATAGCGTAATAGGACTGAAGAGATAAGACATATCAATGGATCAACATGGTGTATGGTGCTTAATAAGCACCCCCATATATATTAGATATTATTATTATTAGCATCCCCCAAATTTGCTCAATGGCAACAATGTACATCACTTCTAAGTCACGTGCGAAATGTGTACGAAATAACCCCTGCTCTGTGGGCTTTAGAGTTCTTGGTCTCTGACGAGCAGTGTAACAGAATGGAAGGGAACTGGGCTTCAGGGGTGGGTAGAGGTGGGTTCAGATCCTGGCTCTCCTCATCCTAGCTCTGAATTTAATTCTTCCCAGGTGTGGTTTCCTCCCCGGTAAAGCTGGGATCTTAACAGCACCTACTGCAGAGAGTTGTTGCAAGACGAGGCAGGCGAACGGATAGAGCTCTGCTGCCTTTGCCCCAGCACCCCTCGGCCTCCCCTCCACGACACCTTTTCCCTCCGGGTTCTGCTACGAACGGTCTGGAAAGAAGCCCCCACTTTAAAGTCCGTACCTCGCTTGAAGTCCAGCAGGAACCAGCGGTAGCAGAAGTAGAAGTGCGTGTAGTCCCCGTTCTGATGCATCAGCTCGAACAGCTCCGAGTCCAGGATCTGCGGGAGGAAGGAAAGGGCGAGGCAGAGGGGACAGTGGAATCGATAGCGGTGCGTCCACTCGCCACACACCACACAGCCCTTAACAGCCCAGGGGAGTTAGAAAACGGGCAAAGGATCTGAACAGACATTTCTCCAGACGAGATTTACAAATGGCCAACAAGCACATGGAAGATGCTTAACATCATTAGTCATTAGGGAAATGCAAATCAAAACCACAAGCCCGGGCGCGGTGGCTCACACCTGTCATCCTAGCACTCTGGGAGGCCGAGGAGGGAGGATCACTTGAGCTTAGGAGTTCGAACCAGCTTGAGCAAGAGCAAGACCCCATCTCTACTAAAAACACAAAAAGTTAGCCGGGCATGGTGGCACGTGCCTGTAGTCCCAGCTACTTGGGAGGCTGAGGCAGGAGGATCGTTTGAGCCCAGGAGTTGGAGGTTGCTGTGACCTAGGCTGATGCCACGGCACTCTAGTCCGGGCAACAGAGAGAGACTCTGTCTCAAAAAAAAAAAAAAACCACAATGAGAAACCAATTCATACTGACTAGCATGGTTAAAATCAAAATAATAGACAATAGCAAGTGTTAGCAAGGGTGCAGAGAAACTGGAACCCTCATACATTGCTCCTGGGATGTGAAATGGTCCACCTGCTGTGGAAGGAATCTTGGCAGTTCCTCAAAAAGTTAAACACAGAATTTCCATATGACTCAGTGATTCCTCTCCTAGGTATAGCCCCAAGGGAAATAAAACCATATATTCACATAACAATCCGTACATGAATGAATGTGTGTAGCAGCACTATTCGTATTAGCCAACTTGAATGTCCATCAACAGACGAATGGATAAACAAAAAATGGTATATCCACATAATTTAATTCAATATTATTTGGCAATAAAAAGGAACAAAATTCTAATACATGCTACAATGTGGGTGAACCTTGAAAACATGATGCTCAGTGAAAGAAGCCAGTCACAAAGGCCACATGCTGTATGATTCCATTTATATGAAATGTTTAGAAAAGGTAAATCTATGAGAAAGTAGATAGTGGTTTCCAGGGGCTGGGGACAGGGAGGAAGTGGGGAGTGACTGTTAATGGGTAGGGAGTTTCTTTTGGGGATAATGAAAATGTTCTGAAATTGGGGGTGGTTGCATAACTCTGTGAATATACTAAAAACCACCGAATGGTACACTTTCCAAGGATGAATTTTATGATATGTGAATTATATTTCAAGAGAACCATTATTTAAAAAATGGTGGTGGAAGAATACCTCCAGCTATCAGATATGCTGTTAAGTGAAAAGAAAAAAAAAAGCAGGTTCAAAATAGTACGTACAAAATAATGGAAAAGTATGTAGAAGGTGATTCTAATTATGGAGAAAATGATACATATAAAACGGGCAAAACATATGAACAGGTAATTCATAGGAAAAGCAATCCAAATAAACAGAAAAAAAAAAAGAAGTGATATTCAGTCCCACCGCTAATCAAGAAAGTGCAAACGAAATCCCAACGGGATGCTCTACTCACACACAAGAGATGGCAAACATTAAGACGTGTGACGACATCCAGTGAGGCTGGAATGTGTAAAGACCCCTACAACACTGCTCTAGAGCATAGAAACTGGTACAATCACTTTGACTGAATCATGTCTGCTGAAGATGCGCACGCTCTCTCTGATCTAGCAATTGCACTCTAGGCACGTGCCCAAGCAACGCTCTCGCGTACACGCGCAAAGAGATGCACGCAAGCATTTCAGTGCCGCATTGTTTATAAAGGCCAAAAACAAAACCCAAAATTCCCCCAGAGCAAAAGCAAAAAGCAAACCAAAATGGAAACAACCTAAATGTTCACCAACAGGACAACGGATCCAAATAAAATGGGACATAATCTATTATACTCCTCAAATGGAAGACGGTACTTCTGGGAAAAGGGAAGGAGATGAGCATCACAAACTTGTTACTGAGTATAAAAACAAGATGCAGAAGAACTTATGCCATTTACAACCACTTACAGAAAGTGGGGAAACTCGAAAACCAACATTATGTTATTTAGGAATATATGCATATGTTATAAAACAATTTTTAAAAATTCATTTTAATCATAAACATCACATTTTAGAAAGTGCTTATCACTGGGAGGACAGCAGTAGGGAAATTCAATCAAGAAGGGTACATGAAGGCTGGAAAATCTATAGTTAATGTTTTATTTCCTGGGCAAGTGCAGGCAGAAACGTGGATATTCATTGTATTATTCTATTTTCTCATGTCCACAATATTCTGTAATATTTTTTAACTCCACCAAAGAAACTTTCAGAGCTAACGTGATCATGGTTGTAGCTCCGTTGCTGGTGCATAGATAATTATGTATCCCTATCGTTTACTTGGGTTAATACATTTCCATTCCTTCCACTCAAAGGGGCGAATATCTTAATTCCTCTGGGGACCAGATATACTAATCACTATGGATGCTAAAGAGCTACTATTTATTACACCACTTCTCAAACTTGAGCTTGCATCAGAATCCCCGGGAGAGCTTCATACAGCACAGATTCCTTGGCCCAACTCTCAGAGATTCTGATTCAGTGGGGGAAAGTGCCCAGTAATTTGCATTTCTGAAAGTTCCAAGGTGAGGCTGACGTTACTGGCCCATGGACTATGAGAGGCATTGGCAGGCATTCTGCTAAGCACTATAAGTGCATTAGTTGGTTTCATTTCCATTATAACTGTAATGATTTATTGGGAATCCCATACATGGGAAAAGAACCTATTTTCCAGATGAGGAAACTGAGGCCCAGGGAGATCAAAAAGCGTATGCCTGAAGCTGGACAGTTAGCGAGTAGCAGAAATAGGATTCGAACCCAGGTTGGCTCCAAACTGCTCACTCTTAAGCCACTAAGATATAATTAACGGTTTCCCAAAAAAGTCCGAAGCAGGACTAGACGGAGGGCCATACCTGGATCAGCGACCTCATGTTCGCAAAGTGCGTGTCCATGGCACCTCCGTGGGGGAAGTTCTGGTTCATCCTCTTCATGAGCTCGGTGAAGCAGCTGAAAGCAAGCGCCTCTGAGGAAGCAGCACAGGAAAGTCAGCTGTGGCACCACCCAAGGGACCGGAGCTCCCAGAGGGGCGGGCTCAGGCCCCGAGCTGGTTCGCAAAGTCCACAGCCAAATAAGAAACATATGGACTCACAGAACCAAGTGTATTTCATTTCAAGGGAAGCTTTCCAATCTTTAATTACATACTTCTCACCTTAGAGGTATTGAAATATCTTGTTTTAGGAAATGATAGTTACTTACAGCAGATGCTCTTTTCACAACAGCCTTATTTCGTACGATAAAAAGTTGATAATGTTTTCTTGGTCTCAAACTTTTTTTTTTCCTTTTTTGAAATTCTACTGGTTCATGAAATTCTCAAGTCTGGGAACCACTGCATTTGAACAGCAATTGTCAATACTGGAAGGGCTTTTACAGGTGATATGCAAAGAAAGGGTCAAACAACTTTGTGGAATGCTTAGAATATCCGCTGCTTAGGGAATCACTACATATAGTTAAGAAAGTAAAGGCGCTGACAAGTCCTCCAATAAAGAAATTTGGTTTATACTGTTTGACTTCGTGTTTCAAAAACTCATTTGAGAATGGTACTTTCTTTTCTCTCAGCAATTGGTGACTTTGAGGAAAGCTACACTAGACTGGAAGGTTTCCCAAGGACAGTAGGATCTCATTTATTTTTTAAAAGACTTAATTTTTCAGAACAGTTTAGATTTATAAATAATTGAGAAGATAGTGGAGAGTTCTCATATACCCCACGTCCAGTTTCCCGTTATTAACATCTTAACATTAGCATGGTAAATTTGTTACACTTAATAAACCAATATTGACCATTATTAACCAAAGTCCACACTTTATTCAGATTTCCTTAGTTTGTATTGAATGTCCTTTTTCTGTTCCAAGATCCCATCCAGGATAGCACATCACATATGGTTGTTACGTCTCCTCAGGCTCCTCTTGGCTGTGGCAGTTTTTCAGGCTTTTCTCATTGTTGATGACCTTGACAGCTTGGAGGAGCCCTGGTCAGGTATTTTTGTAGGATGCCCCACTATGAGTAATGGAATTTGTCTGACGTCTTCTCCCAATAAGACTGGGTTACGGGTTACTGGGCAGAAGACCACAGAGGTAAAGTGCCATTCTAATTGTATCATATCAGGGCCATATACTATCAACATGATCTATGACTGATGTTGACCTTGGCCAACTGAGGTAGTGTTTGCCAGGTTTCCCAGCTGTAAAGTTTCTCTCTCATCCCCCCCCCCATTTCCTCCATAGTGACTTTTTGTAAGAAAGTCACTGTGTGCAGCCTCTGTCTAAAAAGTGGGGTTATGTCCCCATTTGTGAACAGTCTTATTGAGATTCCCATATACAATTTACCCTTTTAAATGAATAATTCAGTGGTTTCAGTGCACTCACAACGTTGTGCAACTATCACCACCATCTAGTTCCAGAACATTTCTTCACTCCAAAAGGAAACCCCGTACCCATGAAGCAGCTACTCCCCCTTTCTCTCTCCATGCAGTTCCTGTCAATTACTAGTCCACCTTCTGTCTCTATGGCTTTGCCTCTTCCGGACATTTCATAGAAATGGAATCGTACAATATGTGATCTTTTGTGTCTGGCTTCTTTCACGTAGCATAATGTTCACAAGATTTATCCATGTTGTAGCAAGTATCAGAACATCGTTCTTTTAATTACCAAATAATATTCCATTGTACAGGTACATTATATTTATTTAGGCATTCATCAGTTGATGGGCATTTGAGCTGTTTCCACTTTTTTGGCTATTATGAATAATGTTATTATGAACATTCATGTACAAGTATTTGTATGAACATATATTTTCAATTCTCTTAAGTATATACCTATGGATATCTTATTATTGAATTGTAAGAGTTCTATGTATATTTTGGAGACAAGCCCCTTATCACATAAATGACTTGCACATATTTTCTTCCATTCTTGGGTTTTCTTCACCTTCTTGCTGGTGTCCTTTGGAGTACAAAAGTTTTTAATTTTGAT
>NW_012145634.1:5148278-5149749 GCF_000956105.1 Propithecus coquereli
GAATAACCCCCACTTGGTCATGGTGTATAATCCTTTTTGTATCTTGTTGGATTAAGTTTGTTGGTATTTTGATGAGGATTTTTGCATTTATATTCGTGAAGGATATTGGCCTGTGGTTTTCTTGTGATGTCTGTGGCTGGTATTGGTATCAGGGTACCAAAGAGGTACTCAGTACTCATATGAGGACTGGTCTCAGAGTGAGTTGGGAAGCATTTCTTTCTTCTTTTTTTTTTTTTTTTTTTGAAGAGCTTATGAACAACTGGCATTAATTCTTCTTTAAATGTTTGGTAGAACTAGCCAGTGAAGCCATCTGGGCCTGTGTTTCTTTTTGTTCTCATTATATTCATACAAAATCAGCGGCTAGCACAGGCCTGTCTGTGTGTTAGGTGTTGGGCAGTATGGAACACACACAAGGAATTTTTATTTCACTAGGATCGTGACGTGTGCACCAGACAGGTGTTCTGAGCACCTGTCCTGACCCATTCCGTGGAGTCACAAAGTGAGGTTCACCTCCCTGCCCTGCAGCGGGAAGGAAACTGTACCCCCACCGCTGGGGCAGGGAAGACACACTCACCATCATCCAGGATGACCAGCAGTGGAGCCAGAAGGTCGCACATGCCCTGGACATAGCCGATCTCAATGTGCTGCCAGATGTAGCTATGGGACATGCAAGGGACCCAGTGACCGCATGCACAACCTGCCCCTCCCCCACTCTTCCTTTCCCTCCTCCCGCATTCGGTCTCCCACCCTTCACCAGGGCCATGTCCTCAGTATCCTGTCTGCATCCCCACCCCCAGCCTTACTCTCTCCAAACACCCTATGTGCAGCCACCAGGGTCACCTCCCTAAAGTCCATCTCTGGAAGGCTGCACAGGCTCAAAAAGCCTCACGAGCTCCCTGCTGTCTGATGGGATGATGTACAAACTCCTTTACTGGCAGTACAGGGCATTTATAATCCCTTCCCAACTCATATTCACAGCTCGAACATCACTTCCTGGTTCCTCTTCCTCTCCAGCCACACTGAGGCATTCACTTTGCACAAACAAACCACACTTACGTCTCGGTGCCTTTGCCCTTGCAGTTCCCTCTGTCTAGAATTATGATCTACCCCTTACTAATAATAGCTTATATTTCTGAGCATTTCCTGCATATTCATTCCACTATACATGTATCGCATCATTTAATTTTCAAAATAATCACATGAAATAGGTACCATTATTAGCCCATTTCACAGATAAGGAGACTAAGGCATAGAAAGGTAAATGACACACCCAAAGTCATATACTTGATAATAAGTGGCAGAGACAGTATTTGAACTCAGGAAACCTTACTTTAGGATATGTGATCTTAACCTCTATGCTAAATAGTTTCTTTAGTTTTCTTAATTTTGTCAAAGCCCATCTTAAAGGTCACCACCTCTGTGAAGCCCTCCATGATTTCTCCCTATGCCATAACCAGGCAAAAGTCAGTCT
>NW_012145634.1:5149814-5150152 GCF_000956105.1 Propithecus coquereli
CCATCCCCCTCCCCGAGGTCCCCTCCCCCACTCCCAGCCACCTGCACATGATGTTGCGCAGCTTCTCCAAGTTGGCGGGTGTGAAGTACCAGTAGTTGCGGTCGCACCTCTGCACGTCCTTCTCGATGCGATGCAGATTCACCGTGTATAGGTCTAGCAGCTCCGGCTGCAGGGCCCATGGAGGGAAGAAATGCAAAATTACACCCAACTCTTCATTGCAACACAGAGAGCTTCTCTCCTCCTCCTAACCCTCTCCTGGACCACTCGGCTGTTTGCTTTTGTTTGTTTTTAAATTTTTTGAAATTTCAATAAATTTAGGGGGTACAAGTTGGTTTTTG
>NW_012145634.1:5152694-5154884 GCF_000956105.1 Propithecus coquereli
AAACACTTATTATATGGCTTATAAATTATATTGTTACAGTAATGTACATCTTGACATTCATCCTATATGTGTAAAATGTTATAATACATAACATTTATCTACAATTCTTGTATAATTATATTGGAGGGATGGGGATGGGAAGGTGTCACTTGCGTGCTGGGGTGGGGGTGGAAACGGAGCCAGGTCCTCCCCTTCCACAGCAGGGAGCCACTAGCTAATGTCTAAAACCGGAAACGACTAAGATGAGGAAGCACCAGGAGAAGTGTGTTAGAGACATGGGGATGAACAGCAAATAATTCGGGCAGGATAAGTAAATAAGATCACCTCTGGGGAGAGCGACATGGGAGTGGTGGGGCAGACACTTTCTGGGTTTTTGTATCTGGGCTTGTCTAAGTGTCTGACTCTCTAAACTATGCAAGTTTATACATCTTTGATAGAAATACATCGCTAATCATCAAGGAAATGCAAATTAAAACCACAATGAGATCTCACCTTACCCCAGTCAGAATGGCCTTTGTTAAAAAGTCCAAAAACAATAGATGCTGGCGTGGATGCAGGCAGAAAGGAACGCTTATACTCTGTTGGTGGGACTGCAAATTAGTACCTCTGTGGAAAACACTATGGAGATTTCTCAAAGAACGAGAAGTAGACCTACCACTTGATCCAGCAATCCCACTAGTGGGTATTTACCCAAAGGAAAAGAAGTTATTTTATCAAAAAGATACCTGTACTCGAATGTTTACGCAATTCACTATTGGAAAGATGTGGAATCAACCCAAAAGCCCATCAATTCATGAGTGGATTAACAAAATGTGGTATGTACACCATGGAATACTACTTAGCCATAAAGAAGGATGACGTAATGCCTTTTGCAACACTTTGGAGGGAACTGGAGACCATTATCCTAAGTGAAGTATCTAAAGAATGGAAAAACAAACACCACGTGTTCTGACTGTGAAATTGCAGCTAACTGACGAGCACAGATGTGCGCAGAGGGAAGTAAAACTCAACGGAAATCAACCATGGGGGAGAGGGGAGGAGAAGACGGCTGAAAACCTACCTAATGGGTACAATGAGCACCATCTGGGTGATGGACACACTTATAACCCTGCCTCAAGCATTATGAAAGCAACCCATATAACCCAAACCATATGTACCACCGTAATACTTTGAAATAAAAAAAAAAAATTCTTTAAAGGAAAATAGACACACAGTGCCTGGCTCAGACAAACCACCCTTTCAGTTGACCTCCTTCGGCTCGGACTTTCTGGCAAGAAAGCAAACTGGAATATTTAAAAGATACAGGATCTGAGTCACAATGCTCATTGTCAAGGTTTTGGGAATCTAGTGCTTACAACATGCCAGGCACATGGGCCTTCAACTTGTGAGTTCTGTACTTGACCTTAGCATAAAGGCTGAGAAGCGGTAACTTGATAATTCTGAAAACAACTTAGGAAGGAATAGGGAAACTGAGGCTCAGCAGGACAAAGTGACTCACCAAAGCTGAGATTTGAACCCAGGACTGTTAACTGCGAAGCCTGTGTTCTTTAAATACTATATTACCTTCTCTCCCAAATGGATTTCTATAGTGAACCCCCCGTGATGGGGAAAATGCAAAAAACCAGAGGGCTCACTGCTGGGTCGTTTGGGATGACAGGTTTGCTGTACCTCCCTCCCTCCCGCAGCTGGAGGTAAGAAAATTGAGTGGGGAGTCCGGGTGACTTACAGAGTAGGTGACGCCGCTGGAAGACACAGGGGACACCTCGTTGTTGGCGGAAGTGGTCACGGCCAGAGAAGCCAGGGCGGGGAAGAGACTTTCCATCTCAGGCTCCTCTGAGAGGTTGTCCTCACTGTCCACCTGGCTACGTTTCTCCGCCTCGCTGCCCCGCCAGCCCTCCATCACGGCATCGTCCTTTTCAGGCAGGGCCGCGTCCATGCTGCCAGTGAAGGACATGAACTCGTCCATGCTCTCGTTGGCGAGGAGGTCGCTCTCCAGGCTGTCCTGCACAGCCAGCTCCTCACGGGGGCCCTCGTCCTGGGAAGTGGTGGCCTCGCTGCTCTGCCTGTCATCCATGCTGCTGCCCCTGGGTCGCCGCACCGGGGGAACATTCCGCTGGGCATCCAGGACGCTGTCTTCCGTGCTCAGACTGGGCTCCGAGTGCTCCGAGAGGCCCGAGGAGAAGTTATGGG
>NW_012145634.1:5157989-5159508 GCF_000956105.1 Propithecus coquereli
AGGCCCTGGGGATACCAAAGTCAAAAGACTATTTCTTTCCTTTTTTTACTACTTTCCTTCCTTCCTCCCTCATTGAGACATTCATTCACTCATTCCTTTGATTTGATAAGTACATCCTATGTGCCAGGCAGCCCGCTAGGCATATGGGAAACAACATGAGCAAGATGCTGACATCCACCCACCATCCACTCACGCAACGCACGCACTCAGTGCCTCCCACGTGCTGGACACGGGCTGTGGGTGCTGAGGTGCAAATATGAATGAGACCAGCCCACTTCCTGTCCTTCCGGCAGGAGCACCACAGATTTCAAGCTTTTCCGTTGTGGGGTTTCAGCAGGAAGGTG
This sequence comes from Propithecus coquereli, assembly GCF_000956105.1. NCBI lineage: Eukaryota > Metazoa > Chordata > Mammalia > Primates > Indriidae > Propithecus > Propithecus coquereli. The sequence continues at coordinate 5,158,334 of NW_012145634.1, forward strand.
TGGAGCATTCGCTGTTTCTGGGTTACACAGCCCAGGTGACTGAGGTTGCGGGTCTGCTAGACCTCTGGGCACCAAGAGGGGCAGACAAGCTGGTCTAAGGTGTGGAAAGGCAGGAGGGAGAAAAGAGGGAGTGGGGGAGTCCGCCTTCTCCTGCAGCTACTCAGGGCTTCCAGACAGGGGCTCGGAGTCCACTCTGCCCAAGGGCCTGGCCTGAGCAGCTCCCTCCCAGCCCCTCGCTAAGATGCCTCCAAGCCCTGCTCACCTCCCATTCCCAATGTCACCCAAGGCCAGGACTCCACCAGCCTTCACCTGATGGATGGTCCCAGCAGCCTCCATCTAGGGCTCGGCTGTCCCAGCCTGGCTCCTCCTGTCCATGCGCCACTCAGCAGCTGTCAGCCTTGTTTCCTCTCCAGCCTCGCCTCTCACTGCTGCCTCCACCCCCTCGTCCTTTATGTCCCAGCCACTCACGTCCACCGCGCCCTTGCCCCCTCCCCATACACACACACACAGACACACACCACAGCCTGCCGGACTCCCCTCCAGGCCTTTGGCCCTGCTGTCTCCTTGTTCTGGAAGCCCTTCCTCACCCTCTTGGCCTGGAAACCAATTCCTTCAAAGGCTGTAGGTACAACCAGCACCTCCAGGAGCCTCCTGTGGCCAGCCTCCCCTCCTGCCTGGCGTAGGTGTCCCCTCTGTGTGCATACGGCCCTCAGGTTTGCCTCCCGCCCACCACTGATCGCCACGGCCCCTAACAAATCGGCAAGGACCTCACATGACGCATCTTTGTGCCTCCAGCTCTGAGCGCAGAGCCTGGCACATGGGAATTCTCAGTTACTATTAATATTTGCCCAGGAACACACCAGGTGTGGGGTGAAGTGTGGCTGGGCGTCGCACTGGTACCGAGATCACTTTAGACAGTTCACCGGCCTGGGTCCTCATGATACTGAATTATAGAAACTTTCCACTTTCAACTATTCTGATTATACCAAGGAGAAAGGGCCAGTCTGGCGCTACTATGTCTTCAACACCTCCGTACTTTATAATCTCCCTTTTTTTTTGGAGACAGAGTCTCACTTTGTCACCTGGGCTAGAGTGCTGTGGCATCAGCCTAGCTCACAGCAACCTCAAACTCCTGGGCTCAAGTGATCCTCCTGCCTCAGCCTCCCGAGTAGCTG
>NW_012145634.1:5161093-5162288 GCF_000956105.1 Propithecus coquereli
CGAACAAAAGCCACAAGCAGACATTTCACCGGAGAAGACAGACAATGGCAAATAAGTGCACGCAAAGACGTTCAACCTCATTAGCCATTTGAGAAACGCAAATTAAAACCAGAATGAAATATCATTTACATATTATCAGAGTGGCTAAAATGTAAACAAGTGACGACATCAAACTCTGGTGAAGATGCAAGGGGAGATCATTCATATGTCACTGGCGGTAACATGCAGTGATACAGCCACTGCAACAGTTTGGCAGGTTCTTATAAAACCAAACATGCAACTACCATATTGCAACTACCCAAAAATTGCATTCTTGCACATGTATCCCAGAGAAATGACAACTTATGCTCACCCCAAATCCTGTACATGAATGTTCTTTGCAGCTTTATTTGTAATAGCCAAAAAACTAGAAGCAACCTAGTTATAGCCATCAACAGATGTATAGTTAAAGTGTAGTACATCCATATCACAGAAAACTACTCAGCCATAAAAAGGAATCAACTCCTGATACAAACAACAACTTGGATGAGTCTCTGGAGATTTATGCTGAGTGAAAAAAAGTCAATCCCAGTAAGTTATACACTGTATGATTCTATTTATGCAACATCCTTGAAATGACAAAATTATAGAAATGGAAAACATATTATTAGTGGTTTCCAGGAGTTAGGGACAGAGTTTGGGGTGGAAGGAGGTGGGTGTGGCTACAAAAGGACAATATATGATGGAGTCCTTCTAGTATTAGAAATGTTCTGTGTGTTGACTCTGGTTGTGGACACAAATCTCCACATGTGAGAAGATTGTAGAGAATGAAACACACACACACACACACACACACACACACAAAGGAGTGCAGGTAAAACTGGGGAAATCTGAATAAGGTTATATATTGTACCAATGTCAATACTCTGGTTGCGATATCGTTCTACATCACAGTTTTGGCAGGACGTTACCATTGGAAGAAATTGCGTAAAGGATGCATGACATTTTTCTGCATTATTTCTTACAACTGCATGTGATTCTACAGTTATCTCAAAATAAAACGTTTATTTAAAAAATTACACATGGGCCGGGCATGGTGGCTTATGCCTAGCACTTTGGGAGGCTGAGGTGAAAGGATTATTGGAGCCCAGTCATTTGAGGTTGCAGTGAGCTATGATGAGGCCACTGCATGCTAGCCTAGGTGACAGAGTGAAAC
>NW_012145634.1:5162338-5164417 GCF_000956105.1 Propithecus coquereli
TGTTTCTGGTTTATGTTTCAAAACGGACGCAAAATATACCTATATTAATATTTCCTCTTTTTACACAAAGGGTAACATACTATGCTTTTTTGCACTTTGTTTTGTTCTTTCCTTTTGAAGGAGATTGAGTTATCTCTCTTCATTGAATAAAATGGAAAGTTCTTGAACAACACATATGATGGCATTTATGTAGAAATTTAAAAAAAAAACATACCAAACATTGCTACGTATTATCTACATGTTTCTGTGTATGTAAAGGCACACAGAGAGTCCCAAGAGGACACAGAGCAAACTGATCATAGTGGTGTTGTTTCAGGGGCAGGCCGGCCGGGATTAAGGATGATCAAAGTGGACTTTGACTTCCTTTGCAATGTTTTCGTTTTTTACAGGGAGAAAAGATTCATATTCTATGTTACTTTAAAAAAATCAATTTTTAATGCTAGTATAAAAAGCTAAAACAAACAACCCAATAAGTGACCCGCAGATGACGGACATCCAATCTCCAACACCCCGGGTGGAAGGGAGGGGCAAGGCGGGCGGGGGCGGGGCCGGCGGAGGGGGCGGGGCCTCCGGGAGGTGTCACCTGTGTGCTGCTGCTGGAGTCGCTGTGCAGGCGGATGTTCTGGTGGCCGGAGCTGCAGCTCTGGGAGGACTGCGAGAAGGAACAGGAGGGAAAGAGGGTGAGGCTGCAATCCGGCCCTAGGCAGGAGGGACTGCTGGGCTGTGAGCCACTTTCCTGCCTATTCCTGACTTGAACGAGTGTCCTCTCGGGGCCTCAGCTTCTTAGCTATAAAATGAAAGGGGCCGGGGGACCACTTCTTGCTTCCCGGAGCCCCCTCGGAGACCACCTTGGCCTCTGGGCCTCCACCTCCCACCTCCACAACTAGAGCACCCCACCTTGAACTGCTCTGTACTCAAGACTTCTGCCTAATATTTTAGTTCAACTCAGAGTAACTGTTTGTATCAACGGCTCAATTTTTTTACCCGTTTCCTGTATACGTTTCTTTTGCGCTATAACTTTGCAGTCCTTGCCTATTCTGATGCGATGCCTGGCCATGTGCCTTGCTTCAGTCAATGAGAAGGTAGCAAAGTTAACCCAGCAGAGGCTTAGAACACGCTTGTGCATTTCTGCCTTCTCTCTCCAGCATCTGTTCTCACCATGAGTGCGTGCCCAGGTGAGCTTGCCGGGCGATGAGGCCCCTGGAGCACAGCTTGTCATCCCAGACAGGTGACAGAGCCCAGCTGAGATCAACAAACCTTTTAGTTGACCAGCCACGGACAGCTGGTGCCAGAGTGAGCACCCCCGCACCCATCCCGGCTCAGAGCAGAACTGCCCAGCCAACCCACAGACTTGTGGGCGAAAATAAGCGTTGGCTGTTGGAAGTCATTGACTTTTGGGGGTTGTTTGTTATGCAGGGTTATCGTGGCAGTTGGTGACTAATAGAGATTATGGGTGAAGAGAATTAACTTTTTTCTCAGCTCCTGCTTGAGGCTGTTAAATTGGATGGAGGTTCTGGGAGGGCAGAGATGTTGGCCTTGGTCACTGGAATATTCTTGGCATTCTGGGACATTTCCGACAGTACCTGACACATAGTAGGTACTCCATAAGCATTTGTTAAATCAATTAAAGTCAGCCACTGTGCTAGGGCCTTTATAGACACTGTCTTGTTTCAGCTGTATGCAAACCTCCTTGTATACCTGATTATTCCCACCTTACAGATGCAGAAACTGAGGCCCAGAAGAAAAGGTGCTTGCAGGAGACCCCAGAGCTAGGAAATGGTGGGGCTGGAGTTGAACCCAGGTCTGATTCCAGAGTCACCCTCCATCCTCAAAAACAAAGCCAGGGGTGAGACTGTCCCAAGGCCCCAGACTCTTAGCCTTCCCCACTCTTGGAACTGCCTGATGAAGCACGTCCTGGCCTTCGCCACCCCTCCGGCTCCCCGAGGCCACCGCCATCACCTCATTGCTGATAGTGGAGTCCCTGTGCATCATCCGGTGCAGGTGGCTGTCCAGGCTGGCCCCTGAGGAGCATTTGGCCAGGGCTGCAGCGTGGGACTCCCGCTCCCTCTGCCGCACGAT
>NW_012145634.1:5167327-5172023 GCF_000956105.1 Propithecus coquereli
AACAAAGGGAAAGTGGGCCTTGGGCAGATTACAGCAGCTAGTTAGAACTGAATTACATCATTTAGTCTCACTCTGTTTATTTGTATAGTTTCCTTCTATGTCAAGTTACATTGGCTTCCCATTGATGGAAGGAATGTAGAATATATTTTAAAATAAGTTATATAAATTTTAAGTGAATCAACTTAAAGACAAATGTTGAGTAAGTAATAGTACAGTACATGAATATGAAGTGTAAAATATCACCACATTTTGAAAACTTAATATGAATAAAAGAATGTAAACTATCTCATTAATAGTTCTATTGGTTACATGTTGAAATGGAAATATATTGGCTATATTGGGTTAAAAAATTATATTATTAAAATGAATTTCACCTGGATGAAATGTCATAGAACCACACATGCACACAACACGAGCAGATGCAAAATCTGGCAAAATCTTAGTAAGGTCTATAATCCAGCTAGTTGTATCATGTCAATGTTAATCCTCTGGTTTTGACAGTGCACTCTAGTTATATAAAATGTTACCAGCGGGGAAAGCTGGGTGATGGGTACATAGGACCTCTGTATTATTTTTGCAACTTCTTGTGAGTTTATGATTACAGATACTCTTTAACCTACAATGGAGTTAGTCCAGATAAAACTATTGCAAATCAAAAACACCATAAGTCAAAAATGCAGTTGATACCCCAATAAACTCATCATAAAGTCAAAAATTCGTAAGTTGAACCATTTTAAGTAGGGGACCATCTATATTTCAAAATAAAAACTTTTAAAATATTAATTGCATCTGTTTCTTTTTACTTCCTAAAATATAACTACTAAAACATTTAAAATTATAAAAGTTCTACAATAATCAAGATAGTGTGGTATTGGGACAAGGACAGACACATAGATTAATGGAACAGAATAAAGAACCCAAGAATAGACACACAAATATGCCCAACTGATTTTTGACAAAGGTGTGAAAGCAATTCAGTGGAGGAAAGACATCAACAAATGATGCTAGAGCAATTGGACACCCGTGAGTAAAAACTGAACTCAAAATATTCTACATTGAATGTAAAATACAAAAATTTTAGGGAAAAACGTAGGAGAAGATCTTCAGGCTCTAGAGCTAGGCAAAAAGTTCTTAGACTTAACACCAAAAGCACAATCCATAAAAGAAAAAATTGCTAAATTGAACATCATCAGAAATTTAAAGATTTGTTTTGCAAAAGACCCTGTTAAAAAAATGATAAGCTACGGATTGGGAGAAAATATTTGCAAACCACATGTTCGCCAAAAGACTATTATCTAGTGTGTATGAAGAACTTTCAAGCGCGACAGTAAAAAATCAAGCAATCCAATTAGAAAACGAACAAAAGCCACAAGCAGACATTTCACCGGAGAAGACAGACAATGGCAAATAAGTGCACGCAAAGACGTTCAACCTCATTAGCCATTTGAGAAATGCAAATTAAAACCAGAATGAAATATCATTTACATATTATCAGAGTGGCTAAAATGTAAACAAGTGACGACATCAAACTCTGGTGAAGATGCAAGGGGAGATCATTCATATGTCACTGGTGGTAACATGCAGTGATACAGCCACTGCAACAGTTTGGCAGGTTCTTATAAAACCAAACATGCAACTACCATATTGCAACTACCCAAAAATTGCATTCTTGCACATGTATCCCAGAGAAATGACAACTTATGCTCACCCCAAATCCTGTACATGAATGTTCTTTGCAGCTTTATTTGTAATAGCCAAAAAACTAGAAGCAATCTAGTTATAGCCATCAACAGATGTATAGTTAAAGTGTAGTACATCCATATCACAGAAAACTACTCAGCCATAAAAAGGAATCAACTCCTGATACAAACAACAACTTGGATGAGTCTCTGGAGATTTATGCTGAGTGAAAAAAAGTCAATCCCAGTAAGTTATACACTGTATGATTCTATTTATGCAACATCCTTGAAATGACAAAATTATAGAAATGGAAAACATATTATTAGTGGTTTCCAGGAGTTAGGGACAGAGTTTGGGGTGGAAGGAGGTGGGTGTGGCTACAAAAGGACAATATATGATGGAGTCCTTCTAGTATTAGAAATGTTCTGTGTGTTGACTCTGGTTGTGGACACAAATCTCCACATGTGAGAAGATTGTAGAGAATGAAACACACACACACACACACACACACACACACAAAGGAGTGCAGGTAAAACTGGGGAAATCTGAATAAGGTTATATATTGTACCAATGTCAATACTCTGGTTGCGATATCGTTCTACATCACAGTTTTGGCAGGACGTTACCATTGGAAGAAATTGCGTAAAGGATGCATGACATTTTTCTGCGTTATTTCTTACAACTGCATGTGATTCTACAGTTATCTCAAAATAAAACGTTTATTTAAAAAATTACACATGGGCCGGGCATGGTGGCTTATGCCTAGCACTTTGGGAGGCTGAGGTGAAAGGATTATTGGAGCCCAGTCATTTGAGGTTGCAGTGAGCTATGATGACGCCACTGCATGCTAGCCTAGGTGACAGAGTGAAACCCTGTCTCAAAAAAAAAAAAAAAATTACATACATAGCTTGGATTGTATTTTTATTGGACAGCACTGACCTGGAGGTTCCTGTCTCCCCCATATCTCCTGGATCCCTCTTGGTCCGACATGAGAAAAGAGTTCCCCCAGCCTCAGAGTGTCTGGCTCCTTTTGTTGCCAAAGATCCTACTGCCTATAGCAGGTAACCAACCTCCTTCCTTTCTGTTTCCGTCATCCCGAACTGGTAGTGGCCCAGGAGGAAGGGCCACACAGCCTTGCGGATCTCGGGCTGGATGCCCCCATAGTAGATGAGACGCAGCAGCTCCTGTTCCTCATAACTCTGTGGTGGGCAGGCAGGAAGCAAAGAATTTAGTCAATAGAAAATCAGGGGGTGGACCCGTGGCCTAGCAGTGCAGGTCCTTGGACCTAGCCCTCAGCTATCCTGGAGTGAATACACAAAGCCATGTGCACCTGGATATTTACCATGGTACCATATGAAAAAGCCAAACCCCGGCAACTCTCCATCTGCCCACCACGGTGGGAACGTGCGTATACCTACTGGGCATACCACACAGAGATTTAAAAAGGTGGGAGGCACATCTATGAGGACCTACATAAAAAGATGTTCAGTGTGTATTGCTAAGTGAAAAAAAAAAAAACAACAAAGAACAAGATGCAGAACATGTCTAGTATGAACCCATTTTTGTAAAAAGAATAAGAAAGAAAGGCCAGTATATAATGAATTAGCATTTCTAATTTTCAATTTCCCATACTGCGCTTATGTAGAAATATTATCTTGGAGTTATTAATTTTGATTCAGCCCTAAGAAAACATCTCTAAAGCAAATCAATCCAAAATGAACATTTCCAGCTGCTACCTCATATGCTGATAACTTCTGCGTGCAGTAGGGTGACTCTAACGGCTGTCTGCTGTATTGCGGAGTTGATTTTGCCTGCTTTCTTTTTTTAAATTCATTTTCAGGCAAAGGCTTTGCAGTTACAGTTAGTCAAGCTGAGGGACCGGCAGGTCCTAGCCACACCTGCGCCTGTGGAAAGTCCTGCTGGTGCTGGAAGGCTGCCCCGAAGGGCTTACATTCCACTATGAAAAGCCCGTTTCGCATCTGAACGCTAGTCTCGGGTGTGCCCCAAGCCCGCTGCCGACTCCATTTCCCGGCCTCCTTTGCGGTTAAGTGCGGCCATGTGACAGGTTCTGACCAATAGGGTGTGACAGGAAGTGATGTCGGCCATTTCCAGGCCAGGGCCAGGAAGAACAAGTGTGCGCTTCTGTATTCTCTCTCTCCCCTTCTGTGGGCTGGAGGCAGAGGACCCTGAGGCCCTGGAGGGTGGTGGGGCCACAAGACTGGAAGACCCTGAACCTCGGGGGGAAAGGGGAGATGCCCACTCACCAGGAACACCCACCCTGAACTACTGAGTGAGCGAGAAATAAACCCCTGTGGTGTCAGGCAGCTAAAATAGTGCGACTCTTTGTTACTGGGGCTCAGTCTACACTGACACAGCATTGCAACGTGAAAACATGGCCAAACAGGCTGTGAAAGGTGTTAGATGAAAAATGTTTGCTTTTGACTAATTTATTGTTTCAACCAATTCGGCCTTAGACTGGGGCCTCCCAAATGGGGAAGATCTTCAGAAGCACGTGTGGAGTTTCCAAAAAATATAGATTCTTGGGCTCTACTCCCAGAGATGCTAAATCAGTAAAGCTGGAGCCACCCCCACAAATCTATAAATCTTTTAAATTCTGCAGGAAATATGCATGCTCAGAGGCTGCTGCGGATTAGGAACACTATGACCTCTTGAGAAAGTAAGCTGGTGTATCTATTTAAATTTTAAATGCACATCAATCAATTCTACTTCTAGGAATCCACTCTTGGAATAAAAGCACTAGTACAGAAAGGTATGTGCTAATAAGGATGCTGACCGCAACACTGTTTGAAATAATGTTGGGAAGATGCAAATTAATTATGGGCCATCCATGTGTGAGGTGCTAAGGTTCTAACATTCAATATATCACCTAGGATTTGAAAGATGTCATTGACATAAATGTAAGTTGGTCACTTAAAATACAAATATAATATACCTCACTTTAAAAATAAAGGATAAGACAGACATAGATATTATAGAGATATAGCTTTATATCTAT
>NW_012145634.1:5174468-5181306 GCF_000956105.1 Propithecus coquereli
GACCGGGGAAATCTGAGGGCACCTAGTTTGCTTTCAGAGATGGCCCCGCCCCCTTAAAGGAATAGCTGACAATGTGACTCCCCTTATCTGTTCCACCCTGAGCACCTGGAGGGAGCTGGGCAGAGTTCCCGGCACACAGGAAGCACTCGGCAAATGCCAGCGGTGCTATCTGCTCGGATCGCGCCCCTTCCTTCTGCCTCTTTTTGACCATTTCTTCCCCAATTCCCAGAGAGAATTCTGGACCTTCCGCATCCTGAGGACTCACCCCTAAAAACTTTCTGAAGACAATAGGTATAGTCGTAATGACGACGATGGTGATGTAACAGCTAACACTCACATAGCATGATGTGCCAGGGAGCTGCCTCCAGAGTTTTCATAACTTAACCCGTTTCATTCTCACCACAGCCCTATGACGCAGGAACCGCTATTATCTCCAGCTTACGGATGGGATAAACTGTGGCACAGACCGGTTATGTCACTTGCACAAGTCGCATTGCTGGGAAGTGTGGAGCTGGGATTTGAACCCAGGCCACCTGGCCCCAGAACCTGGGCCTTCAGTCACTGCCCGGGATGAGCCACATTGTCCATTGACATCATTCCAGACCCATCTCAACCCCTACCCCTTCCTCCAGGAAGATCTTCAAACTGGGTCCAATAAATATTGCCCGTGACTGCTCCACGCCAGGTCGTGCGTTAGGCGCTGGGAGCAGTGGCAAAAGAGCAGGCAAAACTTGGTCCTAGGGGTGCCCATGCTCTACCTGCCTTTCCAGGCACTTGGGGATGTGGCCTGCACTGCTATTTCACAGGCCCATGGGGGTTGTATTAAGACTTTTCTAGAATTCCTGAAAATACACACATGTTTTATCTCCCCCATGTAGGCTGTGAGGCTGGGGAAATAAAACCTGCCAAGAATCAACAGGGCAGAGAGGAAAAAACAGAGCTTTAGAGTCAGGCAGGCCAGGGGGTTGAATCCCAGCTCTGCTGCTTCATTGCAGTGTGACCTCGGGTGAGTCACTTTGCCTCTCTGTGCCTTTGTTTCCTCATCTTTTAAATGGGAATAATACATTAAGAATACCTGTATTATGAATTTAATTTTTAAGGTTTTTGGAAGGGATCAGACTACCTTACTCTTCTGCCTTTGCCACAGGAGAAGGGAACTGGCATTTATTGAGCACCTATGACATGCAATACTAGATGCTAAGGGCTTTATACACACTGCTCATTCAATCCTGAAAAAAAAAAAACCCTCTAGGTTGGGCCCTGGGGATGCAATGGTGATTAAACAAACCTCTGCCCCCATGGGGCCCCAACTGTTCACTGCCCTTGCTCAGGACCCAGGGATAAAATTTATCTCCAATCTGTAGAGGAGGAAATTGAGGCTCAGAGAGGTTAAAGCAACTTCACTGAAATCAGACATCAACAAAATAAAGAAGCAGAGATTCAAACTCCAGAGCTGATATCCCCTGATGTTGCTGGCTTACAATAAGCGCTCAATAACTGCTCCTCAGACACCACACTGACAACGCAGACCTATACGTACATCCATAGAAGGCTCTGGAAAGGATCTGGTACTTCATATTGTCACAGAGAAGCTTCAGGGGAGCCCTGCAGGTGGAGAAAGAGGCAGATGCTTAGAGTAGATCCAAATGCAACCCGGGTTTTCTGGCGGGGAGCAGAACTCAGAGGGCAGATTAAAACCAGACAGGCAGACCAGAGGGCAAGCTGCTGTTATTTCTACCCATACAGCAACGTTGCCCCTTCTTCTATCAGTGCCCCAATTTTCCTTTCAGAAATCAACCCCTCCATAACTCTGTCCCTGTGGTCGGATGGAGCTGACTACTCAGTACAGGACCCAGGTTGGAATCACAGTGATTGGGCCAGAGATGGTCATGTGACCCAACCTGGGGCAATGAGAATCGGCCCTGGGACTTTTAATGGAGGTACTAGGAAACAGACACTCTTATTTTCTGCCTGAGTCTCTAAGCTGGTGGGATATAAGGCAGTGGCTGCTGGGAGCCAGCTTTGCCACTGCACAGGAAGGGCCTACCCGAGAATGGAACCATCACAGAGGCAAGCGAAGCCAAGAGCTAAAGAAACACAGAGAGATTCCTGTTTTCAGCAGCTGGATCCAGCCATGCCTGAGGCCACTGTGCCTCTGAACTTCTCAGTTATGTCAACAAATCTTCTGTTTTACTTGAACCAGTTTGAAGTGGATTTCTGTCACTTGCAGAAAGAGTTCTGACTTCTAAAGTGACCCAGGTGAACCAAACAGAGCCAGATTGGGACTCAGAGTCTGGACGATTGCAAAGTAGGGGATGCCTCAAAGCTTCTCCTTGCATGGGAATTTTGGGGAGCCTTTTTTGGCTGAAAGAGGAGAGAGGAGCAAGGTCCCAACATTGTTGGAGAAAACAAAAGACTGCTGAAGGGAGCATTGTGCATTCTTGCAGAGGACAGAATGGAAGAATATCTGCATGTTTATTTTCAGGACATCCCAAGGGACACCTAGAAAAACCTAGGGAGACTGGAGGGGGAAGGGTAGCTGAAGTCCAGTTATACACGTGGAGGCATTAAACATTAAAGTGTCTCCCTTTGTGTCCTCAGGTTGGTGAGGCCCAGACTTGCTCAGGTTACATGAGAACAGGATCACACTGACACCTGTCCCACAGTGGATTTGGCTTTCCATGAGATAGTGAGCTCCCCGTCACTCCAGGTGTGTAAGCAGGTGCTATGAGGGGGGCAATGGGTTAAAGCACCATTTCTCACTGGTCCGTGGATCACCAGCCCAAGAGTTACTTGCGGTTTCTCCAAAATGTAGATTCCTGAGCTCCCCACAGACTTCCTCAATCATGACCTGTAGGAAGTAGCCCAGGAACTGATATGCTCTGATCTCCTCCAGTAAAATTTGAGAATCTCTGGTTATATCATTGCTTCTCAAACTTGAAAGTATATACATGATCTTGGGATCATGTTAAACATAGATTCTGATCCAGCAGGTTTGGGAAGAGAGAATAAGAAGCTGCCCGGGTGATAATGCTGGTTCCCTGACCACACGCCGTGGAGCCAGGGGTTGGATGACTTCAAAAATCTGATGGTGGCTCCCACCACTCACACTCCTGTGGCTGAAGACTGGACTATCCACTGGGACAGACACCCAGCTGGGACAAAAGGATTCCATTCTCTCAGGCCAGGCCAGGCTGAACCAGTGGGAAACAAGACCCATCTCATGAATTGGCTCAATAGCTCCAAAGAGACAAAAGCTCTATGAGCAAAAAAAGAGAGAGGAGCTTGAGATTTAACTTTATATAATAAAGCAGTAAATGCTGTTTATTGGATATTACTGTGTGCCAGGCGCCACATGCTGGCCACTTCAAACCATTATGTGATCTGGAGAAGCAATCTGAGATGCATGTGGCTGTCATTAAATAGTATTTCTGGTATTGTTCTGCCTTCTGGGCACATGGTAGGGCTGCACTTCCTGGCCCCTTGTGGGTGGGGCCAGTGAGTTGTGAGCAGAAACGGCACGGGCTGCTTTTGAGTGGAGCATTTATCGTTGGTTCGGGCCCCTCCAGAGCTATGGTTCCCTCTGTCACTGTGACTGGCAACATTTCAGATGGCAGCTGCTCCATCAGTCAGTCCCTTTAATATGGAGAAAGAAGAACCCCCAGCTGACCCATGATAGACACAGAGCACGCATGATATATAAACCTTTGTTGTAAAAAGCCCCCGAGATTTTAGAACTGTTTGTTACTGCAGCACAACATTGTTTATCCTGACCGATACACATAAGTAAACTCCAACAGCTAGGACTCCACGAAGCCAGGATTTAACCTAGATCTGGTTGGTTCTATAGCCTACGTTCACATCTCTGAATTCAGTGCAGGGAAAGAAGTGGGCATCCACAAGTCTTTGGTAAATCCTTCAATTCCCTCCATCATACCTCTCGTGGTTGCAGCCGTTGGTTGAGCTGCCATCGGCCGAGCCGCTCTGTGAACAGGATGAGCAGGAGGATTTCCGGGGGCTAGGCTGCCATAGGGATGGGAGGTTGCTCACGGAGACATCCATAAGATCCTGGGGGACTATGATGGGTAGAAGAAAAGGCAGAAGAGCCACGGTAAGCCTATGTAGATGACAGAAAGCTCACCCCAAAGCTAGCAGCTTACCCCCAGGCCAGCACAGGGATAGGGAAAGATCCCAAATGGGACAGTAGGAAACCCCAATCATTGTCTGACCCAGGCCCTTGAGCCTGTCTGATCCAATGAAAGCCACCACCAAATCATGGGGGCCCCAGCAGATGGGGCAGAGCTGATGACAGGCAAAGAGAGAGGAAGAAAACCGAGAGAGAAAGAGAGAGAAGAATCAAGAAAACAGGCCCAATCCCAGAGCAGGAGGCCAAGCCTCGTCATGTTGTCATTTAGTCACGCTCACGAGACGCTGCAGGAAGGAAGGGGAGCCTGCTGGGTGCTTCTGGGGAAAACTGATGGTCTCGCATCCCCAGAGTCAGACCTCATGGGAGCTCCTGGTGGTGAGATGGAAGGGGGCCTGGCTCAACAGACAAGGTAGGGCACCCAAGGTCAAGAGAGCAATAGAGTCCCTGGTGGCGAAGGAAGCGGGCTCCTGCGCTGTCCATGGTCCTGAGCCACAGAGATGCTGCACCAAGCAGGTCTCACACAGACTAGATCCCCTAGAATCATGTGAGGGGCTTGTTAAGAAGCCATATGTCCATCCCACATCCCTGGCCTACTGAACCAAAACCTCCTGGAGACAGAGCCCTCAAATCGCTATTTTTAAAACAATTTCAATACAGCAGCCATGCTAGGGAGACCCTGATCTCCTAACTCCTGGACACTGGTGATTCCTGACCAACTTGGCTCCCAGGATGCAGCACTCATACTTTCCCTTATTTTATTTTTCTTTCCCAGCTTCATGAAAACTTCAGTGTCTGCAAAACTACACGACAAACGTGCATGACACACGCATGACACATGCAACTGAGGACACATGCGTCACAATTTCTATAGTCAACTTCCTGGCCTCTTGGCAGTTCTAGACAGGTGTGAAAGTTTTATCTTCTCTAAGACAGGGCTCAGTGAAGTTTTTCTGTAAGGGGCCAGGTAGTAAGTATTTTAGGGTTTGCAAGCCATTTGGTCTCTATCATCACCACTCAGCTCTACTGTTGTGCAAAAGTAGCCACGAACAAATGTAAACAAATAAGCATGGATATGTGCCAATAAAACTTTACATATAAATATGGAAATGTGAATTTCGTATCATTTTCACATGTTGCAAAATAGTTTTCCTTCAGTTTTATTTCATCATTTAAAAATTTAAAAACCATTTTTAGCACATGGGCTGTACAGAAAATAAGGCTAGATTTGGCCCAGGGGTCTTAGTTTTCTGATCCTTGTTCTAGGAAATTAAGACAGGCGCACATTTTCCCATATGCCATGTGCTGGGAGGACAATTGGTAATGCCCTTCCTCTTCCCCTGGGCTCCAAGGGGAGGGAAGTTGTGGACCTGGCCCCTCGTGTCATCAGAGCTCAGCAGCTGACAGGGTCAGTCCCTATCCATAGACAGAATAGGAAGCCACCTACAGAATGCAGTTCTTGTGGCCACCAAATGTGGCATCTCGCACTATTCCTCCCCATGCAGACTCACCCATGAGCTACCCAAGAAAGACCACTGTGCCCCTATAAAATGTTTTAGAAAAACATCCCCAGTTCTTAGCCAATCTCAGGGAAGTAATGATCAGTTCAGCCCAGGTGTGGCAACCATATATTTACCCCAGCCCCCGACACCCATGCAGACATCACCAATGGATCCCTGTGCTACTGAGCCCACACTACCCCAAGCTGCCTTCTGCAGGGTGGAGGCTGGACAGCACAAGGGAATTGATTTGTCTCCTGCTTCCATCTCCTGCGGGACCAGGACTCAAATGACAACATGGCAGAGGTGGCTGGCACCCAGCCCCTGGAAAACGGGGGAGCCCGAACATTACTGGGGGGCTGCTCCTTCAGGCCTGGTGTGGGGAGGGTGGCGTCCCATCTGGCTCGTGCCCACTGACTCCCCCTGGCCACCACCAGCATGGACCGGCCTACAGGAACCATCGTCCAGGCAGGGCCCACAGAGGCAGGGGAAGCGCTGCCCAAGAGGTCAGGGGCCACTTGAGACACAAAACAAAAAGATCTGGTGAGATGGGAGGTCTGAGGTGGGCAGGACACGGCGACAGCTGGAAAATCCAATTCCCGGGGTTCCCATCCTTCCCCTGCCCTGCTCTACACAGCCCCCGCATATACTGTGTGTGATCTGCAGAAGAAAGAATGCCGATAAAAGTGCCTACTACGTGCTGGGTGCTGGGCTAGGCAGTTGCTTTATTGTCATTAGCTGCATCGTCATCCTTGCAAGGGATGCATTTACTCCCCCCCCCCATTTTGCAGAAGAAGAAACTGAGGCTCAGAATGATGACACAAATTAATCACCCAGAGCCCCGCCAAGGTAGCAACCAGCATAGCTAGTCTTTTTGACTGAAGTCCTTCTTCTCCTTCCACTAACAACAGCTGTCACTTACTGAGTGCAGATACTATCATCACCCCCTTTTACAGATTAGGAAACTGAGACCCAAAACATTTAAGCAACATACCCAAGACCACACAGCTAACAAGTGTGGAGCCAAGATTCCAACCCAGGGGATTTGGCTTTGCCATCCTGCTCAGATCCCCTCAGCTGTTTCACATGAGTTCTTCTCCCTACGCCATCCCCTCTCAACTGGGGCAATTTCGGCCACACCTGGAGACATTCTTGGGCGTCACAACTTGGGGGATGCTACTGACATCTAGTGGCT
>NW_012145634.1:5181596-5182294 GCF_000956105.1 Propithecus coquereli
GGACGGTGAAGGCAGTGGTACCTGCCTGGGAGGGGTCTAGTGGGGATGAAATGAATTAGGGCGTGGACAGAGTACAGAAGCGGGCCAGGCACACTGCTAGCAGAGCTCAAGACATGATACCTACTGTTGCCCACTGAGCGTCTGCCAGGCAGCAGGCCTCGCACCAGATGACCAGGTGTTTTATGAATGATCACTCTGACTCTTCAGAATACGATCCTGGTGGGGAGTGTCATTGTCCCCATTCTACAGACCGGGAAATGAGGCCTGAAGAGGACGAGTCCCTTGACCACACTGCAGTGGCAGAGACGAACACAGTGATGTTCTTTTCTCTAAACCAGTGGTTCTCAAACACGTGCAATTTTGACACCCCACCCCAGAGGACACTAGGCAATGTCTAGAGACATTTCTGGTTGTCACAGCTTGGGGGAAGTGGCTTTGCTACTTGGCACCTAGTGGCGCAGTGCAGGGATGCTGCTCGACATCCTACAGGGCACAGGACAGACCCCTATAGCAAAGAATGGCTCCAACCAAAATGTCAGCACACTAAGGCTGAGAGGCCCTATTCTAAATAAACCGATTAGGCCGGGCACCGCAGCTCACGCCTGTAATCCCAGCACTTCGGGAGGCCAAGGCGGGAGGCTCGCTTGAGATGAGGAGTTCAAGGCTGCAGTGAGCTATGATTGCACCACTGCACTCCC
>NW_012145634.1:5184869-5185999 GCF_000956105.1 Propithecus coquereli
GTGCGTGAGCCCACAGAGCCACGTGAGGACCCACCGGCAAGGGGACCCCCACGACGGCCCCACCCCAGCCTCCCTGGGCTCCCACGATCACTCACCTTCCCCCGCTGGGACCACAGAGGCGGGTCCAGCTGCCCGTGTGGGAGCAGCCCATTCTCCAGGCACGAGAGGAACTGCAGGAGGTGCCCGCCCTTGGGGAAGCGGAAGGGTGGCCTCTGGATCCCGTCCTGGCTGACCAACACCACCGTCCCGCCGCTGTCCACTGCCACCGCGACCAGCCAGAGAAGACCCAGCAGGAGGTCACTATGAGGCGTGGTGACAGGTCCCCCCTACAAACACGCCCCCCCCATTGGGGGCCAAGCCAGACCCAGGGGCCGTGCTCCGAGGCTCCGGGAAAGGCCTGGGCAAAAGGTCAGGGGCAGTTTTTACCACCCCCCCCGGCGTTGGTCTCATCCCACCCACCAGCCATCCCTGAGTGGGAAACTACAGGACAAGATCAGTAAGAGCGTGGTTGACCTCCTGAAAGTTAACTCCCGTTGCAAAAAGATGCCTCCAAACACCCTACACTCAAGAACCCGCTACAAATCTACCTGTCTGCTTTTTGTATGGAGGCCTTCAGACTGACCCCTTCTCAGGGCAGTAGTTGACTCTGGCTAGCATGTATTGAGCACTTACTGTATGCAAGCACAGCATGTTAAAGGCACTGTCTTGTTGTAATACTCACAATATCCCTAGGAGGCATATCTATATTATTGCCTATTTTACCAATGATGAAACCGAAGCTCAGAGAGGTTCAGTAACTTCCCCAAGGTCACACAGCTGATTAATGGCAGAGTCTGGATCTGAACCCAGGTCTGCCTCATTAAAAAGGCTTAAACCAAACACTGCTTTAGCGAGGCACAGACCACTTGCATTCTAAAGCAGGATGGCCCTCTGCTTGTTCCGACGGTACCTTCTCTGGCTTTAAAGGAGTGCTGCAGCTATGGGTCCCAGATCTTCAGAGCACTGACTTTGGAGTAGCAAAGACCTGGGCTGAAGTCCAGGCTCGGAAGCTTGCAGCCAAGTTGCTTCCTCACCTCTAAAGCGGGAATGATGTCACCCCAATCACTGGGTCATTGTGACAATTAAATAAA
>NW_012145634.1:5186049-5186484 GCF_000956105.1 Propithecus coquereli
CACAATATCCCTAGGAGGCATATCTATATTATTGCCTATTTTACCAATGATGAAACCGAAGCTCAGAGAGGTTCAGTAACTTCCCCAAGGTCACAGAGCTGATTAATGGCAGAGTCTGGATCTGAACCCAGGTCTGCCTCATTAAAAAGGCTTAAACCAAACAGAGCTTTGGCAAGGCACAGACCTTTTGCATTCTAAAGCAGGATGGCCCTCTGCTTGTTCCGACTGTATCTTCTCTGGCTTTAAAGGAGTGCTGCAGCTATGGGTCCCAGATCTTCAGAGCATTGACTTTGGAGTAGCAAAGACCTGGGCTGAAGTCCAGGCTCGGAAGCTTGCAGCCAAGTTGCTTCCTCACCTCTAAAGCGGGAGTGATGTCACCCCAATCACTGGGTCATTGTGACAATTAAATAAAAGGCACGTGACTACTTAGAACTG
>NW_012145634.1:5186534-5186941 GCF_000956105.1 Propithecus coquereli
TCCAGGCTCGGAAGCTTGCAGCCAAGTTGCTTCCTCACCTCTAAAGCGGGAATGATGTCACCCCAATCACTGGGTCATTGTGACAATTAAATAAAGGGCACGTGACTACTTAGAACTGAGCTTGGCACATTGCAAGTGCTCGATAAGTGTCAGCAGCTAATGCCATGGGTTTGATGGTGAGCCCTTAACACATGGCATTCGATCTTCATAATAACACCATGAGAAGGTGCTGTTATAATCCCCATTTTACAGATGGGGAAACTGAGGCTCAGAGAGGTGAAGTCATTTGCCCAAGGTTGCACAGGGAACAGGGGATGCCCACCCCGTTGTCTCATGATGCTAATGAATGGGCAGGGGTGGAGGCAGGCAGGGGGTCCAAGAGGAATGCCCGGGCCCCTGCTGTCCCG
>NW_012145634.1:5186991-5189371 GCF_000956105.1 Propithecus coquereli
CATTCGATCTTCATAATAACACCATGAGAAGGTGTTGTTATAATCCCCATTTTACAGATGGGGAAACCGAGGCTCAGAGAGGTGAAGTCATTTGCCCAAGGTTGCACAGGAAACAGGGGATGCCCACCTCGTTGTCTCATGATGCTAATGAATGGGCAGGAGTGGAGGCAGGCAGGGGGTCCAAGAGGAATGCCCGGGCCCCTGCTGTCCCGGCAGTTCCTACCTTGCTGGTGGCAGTGCAGGTAGACAATCTCTTCCAAGCGGATGGTCATGGCATAGTCCCAGTAGACGCTAGAAGGGGAGGGAGGGTCAGGCTTGCAGGATGCCTGCCTACCTCACGGTGGCGAGGCGGTTAGGAGACCAGCAGGCCACACCCATGGGCTCCTCCATCCTTCTCACCAGGATCACCTGTCCCCAGCTTCTGTGTCCCAGGCTGCCCAGACTCTACTTCTCCTTCTTCTGGCACCAGCACCCCAATATTCCCCACTCCTAGTCCATATGGCTAAGGTGAGGCTGACCCCACTGACTCTCCACTCCAGGACTCCAGGAACGGCCACCTGGCCCAGGCCCGGCCACAGTGGCGGTGCAGGGATGGCTCCATGACCCAAGCAGAATCAATGGGACTCAACTATCGGACTTATGATAGAATGACTGGGAAAGAGATGCTCCCCTCCGCCTGGAGAGTAGTGGCAAGAAGTCTGGAGACGGAAGGGACCACAGCCTGAGAATCGCATCCACAGACAGGAAGACAGCCAAGAGATGGGGAAAGCACAGGCGCCCGCCATCGGAGTCCCTGGATCCACGCACACCTGGGGCCACCGTCCCGGATATTTCGATGCATGTGGGCCAGTGCTTAAGTCCGCTTGAGTCTGGTTTTCTGTAACCGGCACCTAAGAGTCTTGACTAGCCCACACCCTAACCCCAGGCCCCCGCGTGTCCACGGACAGGAGTTAGGATAGCCACGCGACAGCCTTGACTCCATAGCTCCCAAAAGTGTGACTGAAGGGACTCTCTGAGGCTCCATTTGCTCATCTGTAAAACGGGGACTGTAACAACACACCCACCCAGAGCGTTGCCATGGGGATTAAACAGAATCGTGTATTTGAAAGGCTCAGCACAGAGCTGATACGTTAAAAAGTGCATACCTGGGAAACGGTCCCTGTGAGTCACTCAAGTGCTTTCATTTCTACCTCAAAACCTGCTGCTGTCCTGAAACCAGTGCTTTTCCCATCAGAACACAATGGGAGGTGGAGGCCACAGGAACCAGGGCTCTGTGGCAGCCACGGGAATGCACTGCTCAGATTGCACCTCCCGGAGACCTTGCTGCAGGTAGCTGAGCTGACTAACTTCAGAGGCCACCCCTGTGGACCTACCGCCAGGTTTGCACCTCATCCTGCTTCCCCAAGGATGCTCCCAGCCAGGACGGAGCACACGGAGCCCGTTTCTGTGCCACCAGGGACCCCTCTAGCAGCCAGTAGTCCACTGGAGACCCCCAATTGGTCCAGCAAGACGTTCTTAGAGCTGTGCTATGTCCGGGACTCATCCTGCCCCATCTTCCTTCCTTCCCCTCCCACTCCCAGCATGGAGGTCTGTGGGCTCTCCCCGCCCTCCCCTGCCCCCCGCTTACCCCACACAAGTGCATGCCCAAGAAATCTGTGCTCGGCTACTCCTGGCTCGGCACCTGCTTCTCAGAGGACCCAACCTGACACAAGGTCAGACAATGTTCACATCTCACTTCTACCACCTACTTTGGACCAGTCCCTACGCCTTCCTGGGCCTCAGTTTCCCCAGCTGTGAAATGAGGAAGTTGGAATAGAAACGTCGAAAGCCCTTCTTGCCCTGGTCTGTACCACAACCAGCCTCACCAGGGTTCACGGAAGTGAACGTCCTTCGAGGACAGCAAAGTGCACACGAGTAGCAGCCTCTGCTGGGCCCCTCACACGCCTAGTCTAGCCAGCGTGTCCCTCCCTGGCCCCCGCAGTGCCATGTGCCTGTCACACAGAGTTGCAACTGCCTGCTCTTCCCCTCTGACTGCCCAAATGCTGCTGAACATCCGGAGAGGGGCTCTGTTTTGTTCACTTCTCCATAATGCCCAGGAAATGTTTCTCATGCACAGCGAATGCTGAGCGCTGGAAATGCCCAGTGAACAAAGCGACTTACGACGTGCCTGTTCACAAACAGAAAAAGATGCAGAAACATGCAGTCTAGATGATCTGGTGGTGGTGGAGAGGCTTGGCGATCACTGGATCCAATGCCTTTCTCAAGACACTAGCATCAAAACTTTCCTGCCCACACAACCCTGGGCTTCAGTCCAAGCAACAAACAGGGTTCTCAGGCTGTTTGAACCTCTGATGTCGGGCGGAAGACACTTTGATGTTAG
>NW_012145634.1:5191021-5193896 GCF_000956105.1 Propithecus coquereli
AGGCTGACGAGATCTTTGTAATGATTTCTCTCTCTGGGTGGTGTGTGGAGCAGGGCGTTGCCTACCCCGTGCCCTAAGAGTCTTGCAGTTGGTTTCTGGATCCTCCTGAACCTTTGGGTCCCAGCTGCAGGGAGGCTGAGCCCCGTGGCCGTAGCAACCAGGCAGAGCAGCAGGCAGGGGCAGGGCACAAGCTTCCCCCGCTCAGGAGGGCAACTTTCCTGTGCCCAGGGAAGCAGAGGGCGCCAGGGAACGCACGGCAGGCCCAGCGTCCTACCTCTTCTCATAGTCCAGGTCCCCCACCGACCCGTTCATCAGCTGGTTGGGCGTCCACTTCAAGGTCATGACGTCGGCCATCTGGTGCAGGGACAGATACCCCGGCACGGCCTCCATGTCGTCCCTCTGCAGAGAGAGGAGGACTCAGGCCCAGCCACAGTGCTGGAGTCACGGTGGACATCGGCCCAGGCCCACTGGACTCATGGACACATAATCCGAGCCAGGAGGTTGGGTCACTGCCTTCCATGCTACAGCCATTTGGAGGACCCTAAACCTCCTTCCAGGTGGCGGTGCTGAGCAAAGCCATCTGCAGCCGACCTTGCAGGACAGGTTCTACAGCACCAGCTGGGAAAGCCGCCCACCCCTCAACACTTTCACATTCTTGCCACCCTCCTGAGGTCCAGGGGCTCTGCCCCAGTGTTCCTTTAGGACCAGGAAGGAGGCTCTGTCCCTCTTAACATTACCCTTTCAAACGGAAAGCATTTGTCTTGGTCAGTCTTAAGGGAGAAAGAGACAGCAGCTGAGCTCTATGGCCCGTCCCGCAGACCTTACCCAGAAACCTTCCCCAACGTTCCCCTACTCTCCCTGCCCGCAGTGACCCGTGAACTTCCCAGAATTTTCCTAGAGAACTTCTCGCCTGCTTTGTTTTAGCCCAAATGGGTGTGTAGGGGAGGTGATGTCACCATCTCTCACACATGTAGAGGAGGAAGCCCCTCCACCAAATTCGCCCCAACGACAGGCAGAGACAGACATCTAACATTTACTGAGCACCAGGGTATGGTCTCAATTTAATCCCACGAGGGAGTGCCACTGCAGAATTTCACTGATCCGAAAAGGCACAGCTTGTTTTTTCAGATTTTAATGTACCTGAAATGGGGATGCATCTTATAACGGGTGGCATCTCACAACCGTGACGTAGTTGTCACTGACTGACCTCGCACAAACTCAGTCATAGCTGTTCATACTGCCGTCACTTCAATTAAGTTTTACGCACAGTTGTTATTCCGTAAGTAGGGTGTAGGGGCTATTTTAGATGTCTTTGTAAAGATTAGACTGTGATTCAGCTTTGAGCTGAAAGGCTATCGTGAACACAGGAAGGCTGAGAACAGCTCAGCAGAGCTCTAATGTGATATTGGTGAAGAAGGCACATCATTCATCCCTGCAGGGAGGACACAACTCTAGCTTTTCTTGCAAAGCAACAACCAAGCCCTTGCCAGGACTTAAGAACCATCCCAGAGATGACAGTGGACACTCTTGCAAGAAATGCTGCACCTCCTGTGCTCTTGGATAAGGGGCCACCAAACTTTTTGTGTAAAAGGCCAGAGAGGGACTATTTTTGGCTTTGTGAGCCATACAGGCTCAGTTCCAACCACTCAACTCTGTCATCCCAGCCTGGAAGCCGTCACACACAATGTGCAAACTGACGGTCATAGTTGTGTTCCAATAAAACTTTATTCACAAAAACAGTTGGAGGGCCGCCTTTGGCCCATGGAATATAGTTTGTTGATCCCTTCTCTTGATGGAACAGAAAGTGATATGTGGAAAAATAAGGGCATTGAGAACTCTGTATCACTCAAAGAGTGACACAGAAGATGGAACTCTGAACTGGAAGAAGTTTTAGGGCTATTTCAACAAATGTATTTCAGTGATATTTTCCCTTATGTGTACTTATAAAAGTGATGTATGATTGTAAAAAAAACACAATAAACTATGTCCAAATAAATCCCAAAGATCTCTTTGAAAAGCATAAGCTAAAATTTCTAAGTACTAAAAAAACACTTGCATATACTCTAAATAGCATTTTTAATTTCTCAATGGTTGTGTTAAAAATGGTGTATCTGAAATACATGGCTTCTTAGATTTAAGGAAATAGTCTTGTACTCATTATGATGAAAACACTGTGGCTTGGAGGAGGAAGTGACTTGCTCAAGGTCACTGAGGGATTGAAACTGTGACCACAGAGCTGGACTGGCTGACAGCTCTCCCTCTGCTTCCTCCCAGTTGGGCCCCAATACTATACTGACTCTGTGACCAAATGGCCCTGGGGAGGGGACAACCAAAGGTGACATTGCATGAGGTGCATGTGCCCAGCATATGCCTGGCTCACCACCCATCTCTGCAGACAAGCCAGGTGCTGGGGCACAGAAGGTGACTACGCGGTGGCATGCACTCTGGCACCAGCTGGCCTGAGTTCAGTTCATAACTCTGCCCCATACTTTGCCTGTGATAGTACCTTCCTCACAGGGCTGTTGTGAGGCTTGAATGAGTTAATACAGTTTAGAGCACTTCACACAGTGCTCAACACATAGGAAACACTCAATAAATATCAGCCATGAGGATGTGGTTTGGATACCCCATGCATCTGGCACCTTGCAGGTCCGTGGAAATATCTGCTGAGTGAGTGAGTGAGAACAAGAGTGAATAGATGGACAGAAGGCTAGGTGGGCAGGGAAGTGGACAGATGGACTAGAAAATAAATGGACAAATTGACAGATGGATGGATGCAAAGATAGGAAGATGGATGGATGGGTGGTTATAAATATAGACGGATGAATGGATGGTGGGTGGATGAATGAATAGATGGGTGGATGGGTGAATGGAC
>NW_012145634.1:5194965-5206112 GCF_000956105.1 Propithecus coquereli
GGGTCGGTCCAGAAGTGATCCGCAGTCTTTATCTTGGTGTACTCAAGGGCACAGGGCCCCACTGTGGAGCACATAGGGGCTGGGAATCCAGCCCCAGAAAGCCCATCCTCCCGTCCTCCACCAGATGGGCCACACATTTCACTGCCCCGTCCCTCCAGCCAGCTAGGACGCCCCAGGTCCTGCAAAGGACAAGGCCTGGGGGCAAGAGACAGCAAACAGCCAAGCTTGGAAAGGCCAGGCTGGATGGGGGTGAGAAAGGCCCTGAGGAAGTGCCCCTGAGACTCAAGAGCAGAGGTCCAGATGACGCTCCAAGCACCGGACCACTTACCCAACAAAGACGCCAGGATTGGGCCATCCACAGGGTCCATCAAGAGAGCTTCCTTCTCATAGTATTTACTAGCAAGAGAGGAAAGGACATGCAGGTTTGGACAGGGACCAGCAGAGGGCGCTCGATCGACAGACTGGGTGCAATCTCCGCCTGTCATCCAGTTACCGCCAGCTGCCCCATCTGTGAAATGGGAATAATAATGATGCATCTCCTAGGGCATTTAGCATGGTGCTCAGCATGCACCCGCTTAATACATGGTCATGATGGAGCCTTTATGAGAGTAACGGGAATAATAATTAGAAGGCTGCTGAGGTCTGGCTGATGCTCTCTGCTTCCACCACATCTTCCATTTGAGACGCGAATTCCCTTAGAGGCTCAGATGATGTCTGCCCTTCTGTGCTTGAGGCAACAATATTCTGTTTAGCTGCAGTGTGTACTGAAAGGCTATGTGAACAGGCTTTCCTGCTCTGATGACTCATGTCGATAACGCTGGCCTGAGATGCCCAGAAATGCTCCCTGGAATCTGCCTCTGCAAAATAATACGTGATGCCCTCAGTACAACATCCCTGCTGACTGTCTTTTGATTTGTTTGTTTGAGTTATCGTGTTGTAGTTGCTAATTCCTCGAAAACTCATACAGTCTAGAAACGAACAGAATTTCCAGAATTTCAGGGTTGAAAAAGACCTCATTCTAACCTCCTAAGGGATCTTAGGCCCAGAGAGGGTAAGCGACTTGTTGGATGCTGCACAGCAGGAAGACACAGGTTGGGCTACATCCAGCTGGCTTGGCTCTTGCTATCATACAACAGGAAGTAAAGGACACAGGATCTGGGTAGGAGGTCAGATCTGCCACTCTCTGCATTGCTGTGTGTCCCTGGGCAAGTGACACCCCTCTCTGAGCTCAGTACCCTCAGCTGTAAAATGCAAAGAATGACAGAACTCAGCTGGGTTACTGGAAGGATTAAATGACGGCTTGCCTGGATAGCAACAGCACAGAGCCTGGCACCAGGAAATTCTCACTAAATAGTAGCAACATCATTGTAATCTTACCCCAAAGAAATCTTCTATCACCTAGAATACTGGATGATCCAGAACTGACATGCTCTGGACTCGCTCAGTATCAGGGTTATACATTTTGGTGTCAAATCTGAAGACATCAAGACACTGTCCACTTCAGCACCACCCAGTTTCCATCCAAAAATCAGCACGGTTATGTGATCATAAACCTTGAAAATGCTGCCTCAAAAAACAGCAGGTAGAGTTAGAACCAAGGTGTGACTGTGACTTTTCTTTCAGTCTCTCTCCTGCCTCTAGGCCTTTGCATCTGCTGTTCCCTCCACCAGAAGCACTCTTTTCCATGCCCCCTTCCCCTGGCTAATGCCCGCAAGCCCTTCAAATGGAAGTTTAACTGCTGCACCTTCCAGGGTGCTCTCCCTGAACACCCAGAGGAAACTAAACACCAGCACGCCCGCCACAGAACACTCCTCTCATCTCATCACCATCATGATTTGCCGGTTTCCCTGCTGGAACGTGACCTTTTCGAGAAGGGGGCCTTTGCTCTGTACTTTCACACATATTTTTCTCACAAAGGGCCAAAGAGTGAAAAGATAATAATGATAATAATACCCAGTGTGTGTGCAGATGTGGTTGAACCAGCACTTTTATGTACTACAAGGTGGGGAAATTCTCAGATCTCTCTCTCCCCCTCTGCCACTCCCTTGGGGGCTGGAGAGGCATGCTGGCTGTGAGGAGTCTCAGCTCGCAGATTTCTTCAGTGGCCCCCCGCTGCTCTAGAGATAACATACAAGCTTTGCAATACATCAGGCATCACCACTGTATCCCTGATAACTAGGTTGGCGCCTGGTACACAGCAGGTGCTCATTAAATATTTATTGGCTGAATGCATGCATGCTTGCCCGAGGGGATTTATACTCTAAACCTTCCCATCCGATTAGTCTGAGCTAGGGGAGGAAATGTAAAAAGGGTCACTGTGCATTTTCAAAACGCTGAGTACTCACCCAATTCCCTTCTCATTTCTTGTCTGGGGTGGCTACAATGCCCATCCCATAAACCAAAGAGACCACAGAAACACGAAGAGGGCTAAGTGATCTTCCTCAGGCCATACAGTTATCCACTGGAGTGATCAATGGGAGAAGGAAGAAACCCAAGATCCTTACACCCCAAAGACCCCTGTGGTCCCCAACCCCAGGGTGGCGGACCGGTACCAGTTGTGGTTTGTGGCCTGTTAGGAACTGGGCTGTACAGCAGGAGGTGAGCAGCAGGTGAGCGGCAGACAGGTGAGCGAAGCTTCATCTGTATTTGCAGCGGGTCCCCATCGCTGGCATCACCACATAAGCTCCGCCCCCTGTCAGATCAGCGCGAGCATCAGATTCTCACAGGAGCAGGAGCCCTGCTGGAAGCCGCGCATGCCAGGGACCTAGGCTGTGCTCCTTATGAGAATCGATGCCTGATGCTCTGAGGTGGAGCTGAGGCGGAGATGCCAGCGCTGGGGAGCAGCTGCAAATACAGATGATTATTAGGAGAGATATTTGACTGCACGGTAAATCATCCCGAAACCATCCCCCATGGAAAAACTGTCTTCCATGATACTGGCCCCTGGTGCCAAAAAGGTTGGGGGCCGCCGAAAGACCCTGCTAGTAAACACCTGAATCTTTCCAAGGTTCTAAGCTAGCCTAGTTCATTGCCAGACATCCAGGAGACATTTATTTAGCCACTTTCAAACTTAAGTGTAGGTCAAGGGAGAAAAGAAAGCAGTTTTGGGCAAGGGGATGCAATTCCCGCGCCGGCCAGCAGGTGGAGGCAGAGCACGCCCAGGTCTGGTCTCTCTCACCTGCTGTTTTCCACAAGGTAATGCACAATTTTGTCCAGGACCTTCTCAAACAAGGCGGTGCGGATCCACAGGTGCTTGATGGCGAGCGGGGACAGGTTGGGCAGCTTCGGCAGCTTCCGCACATTCTCCTGGAGGCCCTGGATCTGGTTTCGCCTTCAGGACCAATAAAGGAGAATAGATACTCATAAAAGAAGAAATCCACGGGAACAATACATTGATACAAACGGGACAATGTTCAGTCTCTGTAGGGAACGAAGGCATGGCAACTGAACAACAAGAGCCTCCTCCTAGCAAATGGGCCAAGACTTGGAAAAATAATAATACCCAGTGAGCGTGCAGATGTGGTTAAATAGACGCTTTCATACACGGTTAATGAGCAAGCCAGATTCTCATACTGATCTCTCCCCGCCGCCCCACTCTCTCTCCCTCCCTCTCCTGGAAAGGAGTGCTGGCCAAGAAGAGTTTTGGATTATAGATCCTTCAGTGGCTCCCACGCCCTTGGGAAGCAAGCTCTTCAACATGACTTGCAGGGAACCTCAAGACCTCGCCCCCATCACCTCTCCACCAGCCTCCTTACCACCACCCCCTCACTCCACGATCCAGACAGGCAGAGACTTCTGCAGACTCCAGAGGCTGCCAGGCTCTCATCTGAAGCCTTTCCACAAGCTTCTGCTTCCTCCTGGTTTCCCTCCCCAACCCATGCCCAGGCTCATCCCTTCCCACACTTTAAGTCTCAGCCAGGGCATCCCCTCCTACAGGAAGCCCTCTCAGAATTGCTCCTTCAGCCTCTGGAGCTTAACTTCCTGCTAGCTTTTCTGTCTTCCCCTCCGCATTGTGATCTTGAAGGTACGAACTAAGCGATTCAATTTATTTTTAAATAAAATACTTACTGAGAGTCTACCACGTGGCAAGCCTGGGCCCTCTCCATGTCTGTATGTCCAGGGCCTAGCACAGTGCCTGGCATATAGGCTCAGCAAATGTGTTCATGAATGAGTGATTGCATGAATGAATGAATGGTTCTCCCTTACCACGTGGCATGATCATCTCTAATTCTTCCATTCGGAAGTCACTCCCAATATTGTGGAAGACCCATGGAAATCCATCCCTTTAAGAAGTTATCTGCAAACACCTGGGAATTTAGCAGTTGGATTGGAAGGTGCCCAAAGACCTGGTGGCTGAGAAGTCATTCCAAATGGGAGCTGGCAGAGCCAAACCCCGAGCTCTGCGCACCCTCCAGTTCTGGCCAGCAGCCCCGGGAAGGCAGGGCCTGAAGGGCAAGGAGAGTGCTGTTTCTGATCTGGTCAAGTGGGGTGACTGCCCACAGCAGAGACGGCAAACGTGGCATGCTTGCCTTTGCCTTGCCCTTGCCTGTGACAGACATGACCAATCGATCCATGCACTTTTCCCCAAGATGCCCAATCACAGCTTCAGAATCTTTGACAGCACAGTCCTCTGGGCAGCCACTAGCACCACCTGGAGTTAAAACCTACTTGTCACCCCTGACCAGGCTCCAGGCTGGGGCTTCGGCTGTACAGTCGGGACTCCAGGGGGTGGCTCTGGTGGAAGGTGCTTGTGTACACACACTCAGTCTGTGAGCCTCCCCCGGACACATGCAACCCAGTCACTAAGACAAGTGAGTGATGCCACCTCTGCCTTTCAACGGTTGCTTCAATATGAGGCTTTTTTTTTTTTTTTTTTGAGACAGGGTCTCACTCTGTCACCCAGGCTGGAGTGCAGTGGCACAATCATAGCTCACTGCAGACTTGAACTCCCGGGCTCAAGTGATCCTCCCACCTCAACCTCCTAAGTAGCTGGGATTACAGTCGCCCACCACCATGCCCAGCTAATATTTTTATTTCTTATTTTTATAGAGACGGGGTCTCACTATACTGCCCAGGCTGGTCTTGAACTCCTGGCCATAAGAGATCCTCCTGCCTCAGCCTCCCAAGTGCTGGGGTTACGGGTGTGAGCCACCGCACCTGGCCCAGAGTTTTCTTTGCATGTCAAGTCAGTGTGTTCAAATACATTATGATAAACCTATCAGTATGAGTGTTAACCAGAGGCCCTAGCATCTGGGCCACATGGGCGGAGGCCATATTGATTCCTTCACACTTTGGTCGTCCTGCATTTAGAACAGGGATTGGCTCCTAGCAGGCACTTATTCACTCAGCAATTGTTTCTCAGGCATTTCCCAGGTGCTAGACACTGTCCCAGATGCTGGGGACATAACGGAGAAACACAGATGTAGTTCCCTGTTCTAGTGGAGTTCAGAGTCAAGCAAGTAGGCAGACGGCAATCAAGCAGACAGTAAACAAATGAAAGAATTGCTGCTTACAGATGGCAGTGACCATTGGGAAGAAAGCAAACAGGGTGATAGGAAGGAGAAGATGGGGTGGTGGCTGGAATTTACTGAGCTGGGGGAAAGTCTGAATGATGATAAGGACCCAGCCATGGAAGATCAGGCAGGTGAGCCTGGTGGAGGGTACAGTACAGCATGTGCAAAGGCCCTGGGGTAGAAAAGAGTCTGGCAGGTGTGAGGAGCAGAAAGGAGAGGAAGGAGAGTGCTGGGAGAAGGAGGAGGACGGTGTGGGCTCCCCCTGAACCTGGGAGAAATGTGGACTATCTTCCGGGGAGCTGCCCAGCCTGTACCCCACACTCCACACTCACGCGCTCTCGATCAGCTGCTCCAGGTCCTGCACCTTGTGGCTCAGATCCTCAGCCGGTGGGAAGCTCTTGCCCACTTTCATGAACAGAGCCGCGATCTTATTGCTCCGCAGGAAGCCAGCCGCCCGCCGCCGAAGCCCGTGCAGGACGCAGGCCTCCACAGCCGCTGCGGGGACACAGTGGTCAGCGGGCCCTGCCCTGCCCACGCTCCCTGACACCCAGCACAGCCAGGAGCTGCAGTCAGACAGAGACCACTTGGAGAACCGGGGTGCCCAGAATCACAGAATTCGAGACAGCATCAGGGGAAAAACGTGAGTGACAGCCCCTTCCACATCCTCCAAAGCGGGCAGAACAGCTTAGAGGTCAGACCATCTCTGCCACTAGCCAGCTGTGTGGCTGTGGGCAGTCACTTCCCCCCTCTGTGCCTCAGCTTCCTTATCTGTAAAATGGGGATAGTGTGAACATTAGCCTCACAAGGTTGCTGGTAGGATGAGGTGGGAAAAAATGCACAAACAGTACTTAGCAAAGAGGCTGGGGCAGAGCGAGTGCTTTCAGAGTGTTGGCCACTATCCTCGCCGAAGAGGGCGGGGAGTCTGGACCACGCGCCTTTTGAGCTATGTCTGGATTAAAGAATCACATCATCATCATCATCATCATTTATATGGCGATCACAGTAACGGCTAACTTACAAATCTCATTTAATCTCTGCCACGGCAGGGGAAGAAAGGAGAACTATCCCCATTTTTCAGATGTGGACACTGAGGCTCAGAGAGGTGAAATGAATTGCCCAGGGCCACCCAGCAAATAAGCAATGAAGCCAGGATTCAAACCCAGGTCTGAGTCTAAGGTGTGCCATAACAACTGTGTTTCCACAAGGACCTCTGAAGGGAGCATTTAGTAGACACTGTCCCACTTCTGTCTTTCCCCTGGAGGCCCTGCCCAGTTCTCCTCAAAGCAGGAGGTCTAGGTTGTACCCTGGGCTCTACCACTAACTTGCTGTGTGACCTCAGGCAAATCACTTGCCCTCTCTGGGCCTCAGTGCTCCCTTCTGGGAAAATGGCCCTGTGCAGGCCATTCTGATGACTGCTATCTTCCTCCTGGTAATTGCAGCTGCCCTCTTTATCTTCTTACCTTCTGGCTTACACAGCAGACTGGGTGCTCACGCCGGTATACAACAGGTGCATAATCAATGTTTATTGAAAGAGTCTATAATAAGAGCTACTCCTTATTGGGCACCTGCTGGGTGTCAGATAACTGTTACAATTTACCTTCCCTAATTCTCGGGACAAAAACTATGAGGTAAGAGCTCTAGAGAGTAAACCAGCACTCTCAGGGGTCTGAGCAATACTGAGACATTTTGTTTCATCGCTTGTCTTTGTTTTTTTTTTTTTTTAGTTAGCAATTACTTGGTTTCGAATAAGTGTCCAAATATTGCCTAATCTGCCCATGGGTTTAAAATATTCCAGGTGAGGAGTTCTTAAATAGCTTAATTTTAACTTACAATCACAGTACTTTCCATTTGCATATACTGAAATAAGTTAATTGTCTATTCAGGCTGCATAGACATTGTTTAATTCTTTCTGATAATGGCTCATCATGAACAACAAATAAAAGAAACCTCAAGGAGATGCCTTAGGCCTCATTTGGGGCTATCAAATTTCTCCCACCTGAAAACTTTGTGCAGAGTTAGAGAATTATTATCATTTTTAAAATCATTTTCTTTCCTCTAAGTCTTTAAATGGTAGGTATGTTAGTAAGTCTTGACATGGACATGCATGTGATTTTATCTGCACATAAAAATGTCCAGGAGAGAATAAAAAATTGGGAATATATATATGCACACATGTGTGTGTATATACAAATATATATATACATACACGTGTAAATATATAAACATACCCCACTTAAAAAATAATATCTTGCCCAAGGTCACCCGACAAGGAAATGGCAGAGATGGGATATGACCCCAGGTCTGTCTGGCTGAAGAGGAGGTGAAGGGGGGAACTGGGATCAGTGGCCTCCCCGGTTGCAGAGTGTGCTCGGCATGTTGGAGGCCCCACGGGGTGGTGCCCCAGCCGTGTGGACGGCAGCTGACATACCGGCCACAGCTCCTGTCTCAGACCTCCCCACGGGGCCAAGATCGCAGGAGGGGAATTAGAGCACGTCCTCCATTAGCAGACACTCCAATTACTAAATCATAAAGTGTTCAGGGAGAAAGAAAGAAACACTCCCACTCACACGTACACCTGATTATGAGCTGAATTTTGACTTCAGGGACATGCAAAACACATGTCTCTGGCCACTGTCAAAGTGAGAACCTGGCAGCGTGGTTATTTCTGGGACCCTGTGAGCACGGTGGCCCAGGGAGACAAGCCTGAGTCACGCTCCGGGCCCCAGGGCTGCCTCCCGTGCTGGGCCAGGTGGATGTGATCCCACAGGATGGGTCGCCAGCTCTTAATTCCCTTCCTTGTTTAAAAAGTCCCCATCCACCCTCTCCCTTTGCCTGGCAGTAGCTCCAGGCAGGGCGAGGAAAGGACAGGGGCCCACTCCTCAGCGGCAAGACCACTTGTGGCTTGGGGCGTGGGTCAGCGTGACCCGAGCCCTCAGGGAAGGGACGTTAATCAACCCCTCTAGTGTTAACCGCGACAACCTCTTTAGGGGTGCAGAAGTCATTTTTAATCGCCTCCCTAGACTTTTCTGGATTTGGAAATTCTCCAGTGGAGTCTCCTTGGAATTCAAAAATAATTTCAGAACAAAACAGGATGTGAGAACCCTGGCTCGGAGACGCCACTTCCCCGAGGCAGCCCGCAGAGAAAGAAGCCACTTTTTCGGGCCACGGGAGGGCCACCGACTCACCACAGAAGGAGATGATGTGGCTGCTGTCTTCGTGGACAAACTTGCGTGTGACGGCTTCTTCCATGATCTGCTTCACCTGGAAGGCAGCGGCAGCCGGAGGGGGAGAGACCCAAGGTGACCCGGGGTACCGTCGCCCTGAAAGGGCCATGTCACTCCCCGAGAGCCTTTCCAGGATGTCTGGGATATCGTGGCAACTACTTCCCTTCCACACCCTCCTCACCTCACGTGCAATGGCGTCACCTTCCCGTTGTACTTAACCATTTGTTCAGGCTCTTTGCACGTGGGCAGCTGCTTCTCTGAGGTGTCACACAAAATGTCATCTCCTTCCCTGACCGCATTATCCAAGGCAGCCCCCTCCCAATCTCACGCCTATGACGCTTCATTAGAGTACTCGCCACTGTTCCCGTTCTATGTGTTGATTTGTTGACTGTCTGTCTCCCTCTCATAGAGTATAAGTTTCATGGCAGTGGAAACCCCGTCTGTCTTATTCAGTGCTATACCCAGAGCCTAGAACGGTGCCTGGCACATAATAGGTGCTCAATAAATATTCTCTAAAGGAGTGATGAAGGAATGAATCAGGTATAGAAAGGACTCAGCAGGGTGTAGGGTAGGAAATCAGCCCTGGAATCTGGTAGACCTGGGTTCAAATCCCTGCTTGGGCACCTACTAAGGGGGTTTGTGATCTTATTTTGGAAAATGGGCTCAGCGAGATGGAGCAACTTGTCCAGGGAGGCAGAGCTGGCCCTGGGCAGAGGCAGAATTCCAGCTCAGGGCGGACACCCCGGCTGCGTGCTTTTCTCATTGTACTGACTCGCTCTGCAAAAGTTTCCTGAGTGCCTCCAGCATGCCAGGCGTGGAAGACACGGTGGAAAGGCAGCCACGCCTCTGCTCATGGGGTTCACCCCTAGTGGCCCGAATGCCCTTCTGCTCCACCGCACTCTGGGCCCCAATCCACAAAGCCCTTCTTCTCTCTGGGCCTCAGTTGCTGCACCTCAAGGTTGAGGAGGTCAGAAGAGATGAACCCAGCTCTAAATCACCCCCAGGGGCTCCGACATGGGGGTGAGGGAGCAAAGTCCTGAATTGTCCGCACCCAGTGGGTCCCAATGCCTTTTCCCACTGTCCCGCGTCCCATCCCGACTCGGCCGGGCCTGCACATCCACGTGCCTGTGTGAGAGTGATCCTGGGCTCTCGCTGCTCCTCTCTCCCTTCTGGCTGCATCCTGGAGATGAAGACAGGACTGAGAGCATCCCTGGCCACTTCTCAGGAAAACCACATGGCAGCGCCCACCCCAGAGCTGGCACACTGCCCATGCCCCACGCAACCAAGTCAGCACCAGCCCTGTGAACAGCTCCCGACCTCTGAGCTCAGCAAGCTCCGAGCTGGGCTCTGCTGGCAGCATTTCTAAGGCTGAAAACTATCTAGTGAGGCCCATGGAATTGGCCCCATTATACAGATGTGGAAACTGAGGCTCAGGGAGGCCAAGTGGCCCACCCAAGGTCACACAGCTGTGAAGGAGCAGAGCTGGCATTCAAACTTTTTCCCACCATGGTCCAGCTACCGTTTCCTGGATCTCCTGGCTATTAGCTGTATCCTCAGGCAAATCACATCAGCTCTCTGAACCTCAGTTTTCTCATTAGTTACAGGGGTTATAGGAAGAGCACCAGCCTCAAGGGAATATGGGAAGACTGAACAAGGTAACGAACATCATGTGCTGAGCCCAGAGCTTGGCACACAGTGTGCCTGCGATGAATATTAGCTCCTTGCAGGTCAACACCTCTGCCTGAAACCTCACCTGTTATCAGGTGAAATCTCCTGCTATCATTACTCTAGACCTGGCTGAAATGTTACCTGTTCAGGACATTAACACACTGACTGTCACACTTGAAAAGCCACTTTTTTCCTTGGGGCCATGGTGTTTTATTATGAAAATAGAATAAAAATTTTGAAAACAAAACAATTCTTTCTAATTTAATGAAAAATTTGTTATTTTTTTATTGTTTTCTGTGCGTGAGTAATATGCAACTCGAAATAGTTCACGCAGCTCCCAAGGTGAAGAGATGTGTGAGTTACATATGCTTCACGAGGCCCCGGGCTCAAAACTAGCGTGAGTTAAATACAACTCACATGGCAGTTAATGTGTTAAATTCCTCTGCTTGGCAGCCATTTTTGTGAACACCCATCAGACATAGAGCAATCTGGTCTGCACCTGTCTACCCTGCCTGGCTCTGAACCCCATGAGGACAAGCACTCTGTGTCACCTCACCTGACAGCTATGGTGCCAACGTCTATCCCTAGTTCCGGCACACAGGAGGAGCTCAGTAAGGTTCTGGCTGAGGAATGGATGGCTTGAAGAATCATGATCGACGTCAGCCTTTGGTAGAAAACTTATCTGAGCAAATGTTTTCTTGTCCCCATAATTGTGGCTAATAGAGCAGTGACATTATATCCC
>NW_012145634.1:5206162-5207438 GCF_000956105.1 Propithecus coquereli
GGAAGAGCACCAGCCTCAAGGGAATATGGGAAGACTGAACAAGGTAACGAACATCATGTGCTGAGCCCAGAGCTTGGCACACAGTGTGCCTGCGACGAATATTAGCTCCTTGCAGGTCAACACCTCTGCCTGAAACCTCACCTGTTATCAGGTGAAATCTCCTGTTATCATTACTCTAGACCTGGCTGAAATGTTACCTGTTCAGGACATTAACACACTGACTGTCACACTTGAAAAGCCACTTTTTTCCCTGGGGCCATGGTGTTTTATTATGAAAATAGAAAAAAAATTTTGAAAACAAAACAATTCTTTCTAATTTAATGAAAAATTTGTTACTTTTTATTGTTTTCTGTGCGTGAGTAATATGCAACTCGAAATAGTTCACGCGGCTCCCAAGGTGAAGAGATGTGTGAGTTATACATGCTTCACGAGGCCCCGGGCTCAAAACTAGCGTGAGTTAAATACAACTCACATGGCAGTTAATGTGTTAAATTCTTCTGCTTGGGCTCCCACGGCAGCCATTTTTGTGAACACCCATCAGACATAGAGCAATTTGGTCTGCACCTGTCTACCCTGCCTGGCTCTGAACCCCATGAGGACAAGCACTCTGTGTCACCTCACCTGACAGCTATGGTGCCAATGTCTACCCCTAGTTTCGGCACACAGGAGGAGCTCGGTAAGGTTCTGGCTGAGGAATGGATGGCTTGAAGGATCATGATCGACGTCAGCCTTTGGTAGAAAACTTATCTGAGCAGATGTTTTCTTGTCCCCATAATTGTGGCTAATAGAGCAGTGACATTATATCCCCGTTTGTCAAGGGAGGAAGCAGAGGCCCAGAGAGGTAGCGCAACCTGCCTAGAGTCACATAGCTGGTGAAGAGTGGAGTCAGCGCATGGACCCAGGTTTGTCTGACTCCAGGATCTGAGCTTCTTCCACAACATGTCATTGAGCCCACATGGTCTCGGAGCACTTGCCCACCTCTCTCCCTTTTGCGGGGACCTGCCTCCTCCTTTCTTCTGCTCCCCTGTGGCAGGACATAGTGATGCTGAGAACCTGCCAGAAGGGAGCTGCCAAGCACCCAGACGTTGTGTCCTTTGGGCATATAGGGGCAGAGGGAGTGTGTTCAGGCCCAGCAGTAGACGGTAGAGCACTGTCAAGGAGGCACTGGGGGTGAGGGGTCAGAAGCGCTTTCAGATAAACATATGGTTAATTAAGAGCTGAGAATTTGGGGGCAGATGCACCAGGGTTCAAATCCTGGATCAGCCACTCACTAGCT
>NW_012145634.1:5207488-5207962 GCF_000956105.1 Propithecus coquereli
GTTTGTCAAGGGAGGAAGCAGAGGCCCAGAGAGGTAGCGCAACCTGCCTAGAGTCACACAGCTGGTGAAGAGTGGAGTCAGC
This sequence comes from Propithecus coquereli, assembly GCF_000956105.1. Lineage (NCBI taxonomy): Eukaryota > Metazoa > Chordata > Mammalia > Primates > Indriidae > Propithecus > Propithecus coquereli. Next base: position 5,207,571 of record NW_012145634.1, read on the forward strand.
GCATGGACCCAGGTTTGTCTGACTCCAGGATCTCAGCTTCTTCCACAACATGTCATTGAGCCCACATGGTCTCGGAGCACTTGCCCACCTCTCTCCCTTTTGCAGGGATCTGCCTCCTTCTTTCTTCTGCTCCCCTGTGGCAGGACATAGTGATGCTGAGAACCTGCCGGAAGGGAGCTGCCAAGCACCCAGACGTTGTGTCCTTTGGGTATATAGGGGCAGAGGGAGCGTGTTCAGGCCCAGCAGTAGACGGTAGAGCACTGTCAAGGAGGCACTGGGGGTGAGGGGTCAGAAGCTCTTTCAGATAAACATATGGTTAATTAAGAGCTGAGAATTTGGGGGCAGATGCACCAGGGTTCAAATCCTGGATCAGCCACTCACTAGCTGTAGGA
>NW_012145634.1:5209100-5209529 GCF_000956105.1 Propithecus coquereli
TTAAAATCAGAAATGGAAGAGGAGACATTACAACTGATGCCACAGAAAAAGGATTATAAGAAAATAGTACAGAAATTGTAGGCCAACAAATTGGATAACCTAGATAAGATGGATAAATTCTTAGAAACATACAACCTACCAAACTAAATCACGAAGAAACGAGAAATCTTAACAGACCTATAGGTAGCAGGGAGATTGAATTAGTAAGCTAAAATCTCCCAGAAATAAAAAGCCCAAGATCATATGTTTTCACTGGTAGATTATGCCGAACAATTAAAGAAGAATTAAACCAATTCTCCTCAAACTCTTCCCAAAAATGGAAGAAGAGGGAACCCTCCCAAACTCATTTTATGAGACCAGGACTACTTTGAAATGAAAACCAGTCAAAGACACAAGAAAACTACAGACCAATATTTGTGATAAATATTC
>NW_012145634.1:5227794-5231334 GCF_000956105.1 Propithecus coquereli
CCTCCTGGGGTAACCTCTCCCTGCCACCCCTTTCAGGTCTAGGGGTGGTAAAAGTTGCTGGTTCCCGCTGCCAGTAGCCACTGGGGGCTCCATCCTTCCTTGTAGACTCCCAGCATTCTCCCCACCCCCCTTAGTGAACAGCCCCTTTATTAAATTTGCCTTCATGCACTGAGTTTGGAGGAACCATCTGTTTCCTATTGGCACCCTGACTGTATACAAGTCCAAATTCCACAGCGTGGAGAAGGTGTCTGTTTATAGCTGTGGATCTTGAAACTCAGAGAGGTTAAGCCCCTCTCCCGAGGTCACACAGCCGGGAGGTTGGCTGTAGTGAGGACCATGGCTCTCCAGCCGCAAACGTCTTACCTTGGGGATGGATCGGGTGGGGTGTGAGTGGAGCAGGGATGCAGCACGCAGGGTGGGTGCAGTCCTCAGCCTGCGGGAGGGGCTCTAGCAAGGGAGGACCCTTCCCCACCTCTGCTGGCTCCGGGTTCCCAGCTAGGATATCTCCCCAGGAGTTAATAACAGGCTGACAGCCTGAGGCCAGGAGAGGAAATTAAAAAGCTGGTGATTAGCAACGGGGGTGGAAGCCTCCCTCAGAAGGTCGCCGAAAGCTTTGCAGAAGAGGACATTGTCTCGATGCAGGAGGAAAGAGGATGCTGCCCACTCCTGCCATCCCGGGGACAGACCAGACCTGTGGGCAGGGGAAGAGGGCCAGGCAGGCCTGGAAGAAAGGGCCAAATTTCAGCTCACCCACTTTCCCCCTGTCAAGCTCCCAGCCGCGGCCTTGGACTTGGTCCCCTCTGGAAGCCGACAGATGCCAGGGTCTCTGGGGTGATCTGGGGGCAGAGGCGGTGGTGTGGCACCCTGGCTCACCGAGGCCCGTGCGGTTTCTTGGCCCAGGAGTCACACCTGGGTTAGGAAGCACAGAGGCGGTGGCTGAGGCTGCTCCGGAGCCACACAGACCTGCATTCGCATCCCGGCTCAGCCAAGGGATGGCCCTGCTAGCGCCTCTGTCTGCTCGTCTGAAAAGTGGAACCTGCCACCCTCCGGGCTGCGCCGAGGGTCGAATGTGACACGAAGTGGGACAGCGCAGGCGGGGCCCGGACACAGGAAGAGCTTCACGGTGCCGAAGCTCACCGCTCACCTTTTCTGAGCACTCACTGTGTCCCGGAACTGTGTGCGAGCACAGCCACCCTGGTAAGTTCCCAAATTATTCCACTTCACAGAGGGAGAAACACAGGCACCAAGAGGTTTTTTTTTCCTAATATGACCTGTCCAAGGTCACCCAGAGGTGGCAGGAATCAGAGCCAGGCCCTCATTTTATTTAACGAATACCTTGTCTCTCGGCAGAAGCTGGAGGCCACTTCAAAATCGAAGCTTTTGCTACCCCTGAGCTTGAAGGACTAGAGGATGTTCACCAAGCACCTTCTATGTGCTTTGCGTAGAATATCTTATTTAATCCTCACTAGCGTATCATCATCCCCATTTTAAAGATGTATACACTGAGGCTCAGAGAGTTTATGCCATTTTCCCAGGGCCACACAGCCAGGAAAGGGCACAGCTGGGGCCTGAACTTAGGCCCATCTGACAGTCTGACCTAGAGCTGTGCCTCCAGCGCCACCCAGCCCTGGATAATCTGAGAATGCAAGGTGCTGGGAAACCAGTGGAAGGGACTCCTCAGCCTCTCCCAACTTGGGGACCAAAAGAAACACTGAACTGAGTCAGACCTGGATTGCCCAGACAAGGCTCTGCCACCCATACTCTATGGAGTCTTTCAGGAGAAGGGAGAAGCTTTTATTCCTCTCCAGAACGCATTCTGAGGGGATCCTCCAACATCTGCTTGCATTCCTCCAACGACGGGGAACTCACTCCTTTTCAGAACCAGTGTATTAGCACTGAGGGCAGGGGGTCAGGAGGCGGCTGAGAGAGGCTAAGAGCCCAGAACGTGGAGTCACTGACCCACTCACTGTCTGTGAAGCTGGACAAGTTTCCAGCGTCATGTGGCTATCTATACAATGAGGTGGATGGTGATAGCAGCCCTCCCTCATGGGGTCACATAAGGCTTAAATGGGGTCCTGGAGACAGTGCCTGACACACAGCAGAGGTTCTGCAAGTGGCAGGGGCTCTTGAGATGGCACCGACTATCCAGCTCACCTCCCGGCCCACGGCAGGTGCTCTTGAGCGGCAGGTGCGTGGCCAGGGCTGAGGAGCTTGAGTCCACCTGCCCCGAGGTTCCCACCCACCACTGGTCGCCAGTCAGGGCCTGGCTGGCCACTGGGGCTGTGGCCTGGCCCCACCCTTCCACGTCAGCCTCTGAGCACCGGCCCCCACCTGCGGCCCCACCCTGCAGCCATTCAGAAACCAGCCCTGCCCTCCCTCCCCTCTCCCTCCACTGGCAAATATTTAAACAGCATAAAAGGAGGATTAATCTCAGGAGGGAGCCAGGGCTGGTGGGCGCTGGTTCCAAGCAGGGAAAGCCGGGCCAGTCTGCGAAGCCGGAAGGGGGGCTCTAGGGGGGACTGCAGCCTGCCCTATCTTTTCTCCTCCTCTCACCTGCCACCCATGCACACCCGGCTGCCCTCATGCTGCCCACCTTGGACTCTGCCAGGTTCCGGATCAACTTACTACTCCTGCCTGCCTCCCACACTGTGCTGGGTTTACTCCTCTGAGCCGGGGACGGGGCCCACGTGCCCCAGTGTGCGGGGCTGTCGTAAGGATTATGGAAAACACGGGCAGAGGGACTCGGACAGGGCCCAGTGCACAGCCGGGGCCAAATCGAGGGAGGCACCCCTGTGAAGTAAGGACATGAACCCGGGAGAGCCACCAGGCCCAGGCCAGACTGCAGCTCTGCCATTGGCTAGGTCACCTCTGGCCTCAGTTTCCCCATCTGTGAATGGGGCTGGCACTCGCATTATCCCACAGGGCTGCTGCACGGGGATTCCATGAGCCACACACAGTGCTGGGCACTCACGTGGGGCCGGGCGCATGAGTGCTGAGCACGTGGTAGCCCCAGCCATGTCCCCAGCCCCTTCATTCAGGAGGTGGCTTACAGGTCTCCCCGTCGGAGGGGCTTCCTGATCACCCTGTCTAAAACAGAACCTCATGCCTGCCATCTCTACCTGCTTTGTTCTTTTTCTTAGAATTTATCATGGCCTGAGCTCTCTTTATACATCTGCAGGTTTATCTGTTTAGCATCCATCTATCCCATGAAGTCCTTGAGCCCCTAGGACAGCACCTGGGCACACAGTAAGTGCTCAATAAATGTTGGTGATCACTCCGACTATATCAATAACACGAATACCAGCAGCTACTGCTTATCAAGCTCCGTTCTAAGCAGCGTCTTGAGCCCCTGTGGCTCCTGGTCACATAGATAAGTGCTTAAGGCTGGGGTCGGCAACCTTGCTCCGTACAGCGCCACGCAGAGAATGCTCCAGGGCTTGGGGTGGCACTGCCAGGTCAAATACAGATTTGTCCCACCAAATCTAAATTTCAGATAAATACAGAATAATCATTAAGCATAAGTATGCCCTAAATATTGCA
>NW_012145634.1:5231384-5232736 GCF_000956105.1 Propithecus coquereli
ACCATATGATCTAGCAACTAACTGGATACATACTTAAAAGAACTGAAATCAGGGTCCCAAAGTGATACGTGCACACCCACGCTCATAGCAGTATTATTCACAGTAGCCAAAGGAAGCAGCAACCCAAGTGTCCATCAACAGCTCAATGGATAAACAAAATGTGGTAGATCCACGCAATGGAATATTATTCAGCCTTCAAAAGGAAAGAAATTCTGACACATGCTAAAACATGGATGAGCCCTGAAGACCTCATGCTAAGTGAAGTACATTTAAAAATGGTTAAGAAAGCACGTTTTATATTATGCACATTTTGCAAATTCAAAATATGCATGCTACATGTTCATGGAGTATAAATAAATGAATATTTTTCAGTTAAAAAAAGTTATGCCAGACCACATCCCTCCTCTGCTCAGAACTCTCCTGGGGCCCCCATCTCACTCGGAGTGACAGCCCAAGTCCTCGCCAGCGCCCACGAGGCCCTGCAGGACCTGGAGCCACCGCCGACCTCCCGACTCCCTCCCACACTGCTCCACGCTCACTCTACACACACCGGCCTCCGTGCTGTTTGCCCAACTCACTGGGCACAGTCCTCGCTCAGGTCCCTTGCACTTACTGGTCCCTTTGTCTGGGACGCTCTTCTCCCAGAAATCCGCGTGGCTCCTCTCTTTGCTCAAATGCCACCGTCCCCAATCATTCTATTTAAAAGTGCATTTCCCCACCCCAGCCAATACTCAACATACCCCTTTTCCACTTTCTCTCCAAAGTCCTTGCTGCCTCTACCACTTTACATGTTTTACTTATTTACTTTATTCTCTGACTCTCCCATTTAGTGGGACCGAACGCTCTTGGAGGCCCAGGATTTTGTCTCTGTCACTCGGTACCCCATTCTCAAGACCCAGTGGAGTGCCTGGCACATGGCAGGTGCTCAATAACTACCTGTGGCATGAATGCCCACCTCTTATGGAGAGGTTTAAATGAGGCAATACAGGTAAAGCATTTGGCACAGTGTCTGGTACATAGTATGTGCTCAATAATCAGTAGCATTTTAATAATTATGATGAAGACACTCTGCTTTCCTGTGCCTGGAACCAGTCACAGCTGGTCTGTGCACCCCAGTTCCATGCTCATCAGGCAGGTCTATTCATGGAAAATCAAGTTAAGAAGAAGCAACAAAATTAACCCTGCAGGGAAACACCACCATCGAGGGCAGTCTGAAGAGGATACGGAAAGATTTTTCCTGGGTGGTGAGGAGGAGGAAGGGGTTACAGGCAGGTGGAATGCAGACAACTACACGTCCTAAGCATGTGGCAGTTTGCAAAGCTCTCTCCTGCCCACTTGCCTCCCTGGATCAT
>NW_012145634.1:5234246-5236589 GCF_000956105.1 Propithecus coquereli
ATTAATTTCTGTTGTTTAAGCTGCCTGTCCCGTGGTACCTTGTCACGGCAGCCCCAGCAAACTAACACATCTGCCATCAGCACCATCGGTATCTTCATCTTCGTCATCCTCATCCCTCTGACCGAGACCTTTTTGTCTGCCAGACTCAGCCGAATGAGTGGACTCCTGGTTTCACCTGTATCGCTAACTCATCATACCCTCCCCACAGTGCCGCGAAGACAAGTTCTGCTTTGTACCTATTTCTCAGATGCTGAGACCGAGGAACGGAAAGATAAGTGACATGCCCACGGTCATACGATGTATGTGGGGCAGATGCAGAATTAAAGCCCACATGCTCGATTGCAACTCTAGAAGCTACGACCAATGATTGTCTCTGAAAATAATAATAATAACGATACTGACGACTCTCATTTACCACGTGCCTAGCGCTGTGTTGCGCGTACATGGCAAACCCCACGTAACCCTCGTAACTCAGGCCCCAGGTAATCGCTATCGCCAAGTCCAACAATGCAGGTTATGATGTGATCAAGGTCACCAGCTCATCCAAGGTCACCATGCTGAGGTTTAAATCCAGGTTACTCTGACTCCAAGGGGGGACTCTTCCCGCCACTCCCTGCCCCAGATCTGGGGATCAGATGCGCTAACTCATGGAGTCTCCAAACCCCAGGACTGTGACGGAGAGCTGGGGGGGTGTGTCCCCCCAAGATGGCCACGGGCTGAGCCAGGAAGCAGGGGTCCCGGGAGGCCTCCCTGCTGCGGACGGCCGCAGCTCCGACTCTCTGAGCAAGGTGGAGGATGCACACGGCCGCTCTGGGCCTCCTCTCCAGGCCTCGGGTATAACAGCGAAGAAACAATCTCTTTCTCTTCCTCTCTTTCTCTCTCTGCAAGGCCTGGAGGACTCTCTAGCCCGTCTGCGGGGGCTAGCAACACTGATGTGTTTACCGTCTTAGCGCAAGCCAGGATGGGGCCTGGGGGGCTCCGGCTGCTCCGTATTACAGGACAGCCTGGTCGAGCAAAATTAAGATTCAGGGGTTGGCTGTTGGCAAAACCTTGGGCAGGCATCTCCGGTGGGGGCCCGTGCGTTTGAGGGACAGCAAGAGGGCTTTTTGGTCTGGAGTCGAAGGAGGAAGGAGTGTGGGGTACAGGGGCGAGGGGACCCAGGGATGGGGAAGGGAGGGCAGTGGGCCGAGTTCTGCTGATGTGGTCGGTGAGATGCCGCCTTGCGCTACCCAGATGTTGTCAGAGCTGCTGCAGAGCCTCAGCTGCCAGCCCCCCGAGGGACAGGGCCTTGCGGCAGGTACCCAGAGAGCCTCCTCCAAGGTCTTGCTCCTTCCCAGGGAGGCCCAACATCCAGCGACTCATGATGTGGGGTACGAAGCTCCGGTACCTTTGCCCCAACTCAGGACAGCAGGGCCGTCCCAGCTCCCCTCGGAACCCCCCACGGGGCTTGCAGTGGCTTCCGCTGGGACAACACTGTGGCCTCTGCCACTCCTCCTCCCTCCATCCCCGCCCCCCACAACCCGGCGCTGATGCCAAGAGCACCCCCTCCCTCTCCTTCAAGGACCGCTAAGCTGCAGCGTAGACGCTTCTGCGCAGCAGTCCAGAGAGATAAGTTGCAAACGGTGCCAATGCTGGGCAGGAGGTGGAAGGCCAGCCCCACGGATCCAGTCCCGTCCTGGAGGGGCTTCCAGTGCCAGGAGCGCCGAGGCAGGGTCTGAGGGGCTGAGAACCGTGCTGTGCAGGAGAGCAGACTCGCTTGCTCCCCAGCCAGCCGCATCGGAACCACCTGGGAACTGGCTGCAAATGCAAATGCTTGGGCCCCACCCGAGACCTAGGGAGTCAGAAACTCTGGGGTGTTTATCACGCTGTCCAGGTGATGCTCCTGCACTAGAGAATTTGAGCGGCAGGAAAAGAGAGCAGGGGAGTGGAGGGCGAAGGGGAAGGGGGAGGGGCAGGATACACAACAAGGAGCTGCCTCAAGCCTCCCTAACGACAGAGGGGACTTAGCAGCCCCAGCTGTTGTCCGGGACCCTCCCATACACCTAACCTCCTGGGGTAACCTCTCCCTGCCACCCCTTTCAGGTCTAGGGGTGGTAAAAGTTGCTGGTTCCCGCTGCCAGTAGCCACTGGGGGCTCCATCCTTCCTTGTAGACTCCCAGCATTCTCCCCACCCCCCTTAGTGAACAGCCCCTTTATTAAATTTGCCTTCATGCACTGAGTTTGGAGGAACCATCTGTTTCCTATTGGCACCCTGACTGTATACAAGTCCAAATTCCACAGCGTGGAGAAGGTGTCTGTTTATAGCTGTGGATCTTGAAACTCAGAGAGGTTAAGCCCCTCTCC
>NW_012145634.1:5236639-5239205 GCF_000956105.1 Propithecus coquereli
GTGGCACACGGTAGGTCTAAATTAAAGTCACCGGAGCTGTCCGCTGCTCCTCCAAGGCCTGCTGCCTCAGTCGTGACTCACAGTGGCCCTGACCCCTACGTGGGGTCTCAGGTAGCTGGATCCCGGCCAGGGAGGGAAATGCAGGTGGGGCGAGTCCCCCAGACACCCTGACTCTTACCTGTGTAAGCAACGGGCAGTGGAGAGGATGGTGAAGTTGAAATGCCTGAGGGCTCCCAAGGGAGTCTGCCAGATGCCCCTCCCTGCATGCTCCAGCCCGCTTACTGCAACTCAGCCTTCCAGCTTCACCCATGTGTTACCTCCTCCTGGAAGCCTTCCTGGACTGCCCACTCCCCAAATGTCCCTCTTCCAAGTTCTGCTCACTCTTCCTTCCCAGCATGTATCACAGGAACCGAAACTGCTGTTCATTCACTCCCTATTTCTCGAGTGCCTCCCGGGTGTCGGGCACCAGGGAGCAAGCAGACATAGTCCCTGTCTTCATGGAGGTTACAGGCCGGCAAGATGGCAAGACATAAGCTGACTCACACAAATGGGTAAATAATTTCAAAGTGAGACCAGTTCTCTGCAGCAAAAGAACTTGGTTCTATGAGAACAAATAATAAAGAAACTAGACCTGACAGGGTAGGGGGAAGGTCAGGGAGGGCTTCCTGGAGGTGGTGATGGCTCAAGATCCAAAGAACAAGCAGAGATATACTCTTTGAGCCTCAGTTTCTCCAACTCTAAAGCAGAGGGAAAAAAATCCCCCTTTGTCACTAACCCCACAGAGTCACCTTGCAGACCAAGGGAAGGGACACATGTAAGGGGACAGGGGACCGGGAAAGCTCTTTATGGAAAGCACCCCAAGGCTTTAATGCTTTAATTTATTTGCACGCAGGAGGTGAGAGTTGGGAGGGGCTGGGTTAGGGCCGCTGCTGGTGGCGAGGGGGAACTGGAGTATTTTAGGAAGCTCCAAAGCAGGAACAGACTTGGGGTGGGGGGAGGGGTGGCACCACCCTGCAAGCTGTGACTGTTTCCATGGTGCGGCCCAACCTTCCTTCCCTGCTGACTCCTGTCCCTCCCCACACCCTGAGCTCCGCTCCCACGTGCCAGTCCTGCTGTGCGACCCACGTGAGTCCCACCTCCTGGCCCTTGCTCCTGCAGTTCCCTCCATCCCTCTCTGTCTCCAGTTCTGGAAAAATTTCCCAGTCCCCAAGGCCAAGTCACACGCGCCTCTCCTCATTCCCTCCGGAGCCCCCCGCCCCGAGGTGATGTGATTCCCCCTCTCTTCCCAGCTCCTGGAGCACGCATTCACTTCTGGGAGCAGACTTCCAGAATTCCAATTCCAGCTCTTACACGCATGACCTTGGGCAAACCATGTCCCTTCTCTGAGCCTCAGCTTTCCCGTCAGTGAAATGGGTGATATTAGTATCTGCCTCACAAGTGTAAAATAATATATTTAAAGCATTTAACACAATAGCTACTGCACAGTAAGTGCTTTAGAGGTTTGCTTTAAGTATTAACAGCCAGTATTCATTTATAAAGTGTCCACTTTGTGCCTGGCACTATGCTATGATCTCACCTAATCCTCATGGTAACTCAGTGAGACGGGTACAATTAGCCCTTCCATTTTACAGATGAGGAAACTGAGTCTTGCTCGGGTGAAATAACTGGCCCAAGAGCACAAGGCTTGGGAACAGCAGGGGGGGATTGAAACCCAGGACTCTCTGTCCCGCACCAAGCCTGGCACATAGCAGGCGCTTTACACACATGAGCCCAAAGATTCACAACAGCTGTAGGTGTCACTGTTACTATTCCCGTTTTCCCACTGAGGCAGCAGACCTGGGAGAGGCAAAGGCCATCAGACTTGTGAGGAGGCCAGGATCTGAATCGAGGTCTCCCGCCCCAGAGCCCCAGGTTGCACTGGGGACCGCAGCAGCAGGGCGGCCAACGCACCTGCTCCCGGAGCGGGGGTCCAGCGGCACCTGCCAGCTGCACCTCTGCCCGTGCCACCATTTTCAAAATTTACGTCTCTCTGCACCCCTGGCACCTCCTGGCTCCTTCTCTCTGCCACAGGTCTGTTCCCGAAGGAGAATGGTGGTTAACAAAGAACAAAAAGGAATATCCAACCTCAGATGCCTATCACCTGCGAAAGAAGCCCATCTGCAAAGGCTCACGCCTGTATGATTCCAACTATAGGACATTCTGGAAAAGGCAAAAAGACAGTAACGAGATCAGTGGTTGCCAGGGGTTGGGGGGAGAGAGGCGGATGGACAGGTGGAGCTGGGGAATTTTACGGCTGTGAAAACACCCGGCGTGACGCTGCCAGGGAGGATTCACGTCGTCACGCATCTGTCCAGGCCCACAGAATGCACGAGACCCAGAGTGAACCCCGACGTAACCCGTGGACTCCAGTGACGATGATGTGTCAGCGCAGACTTCGCTTGTAGCAAAGGGCCCAGTCTCGGGAGGATGCTGATGGCCGAGGAGGGGCAGAGGGTACATGGGAAATCTCTGCACCCTCCGCTCTATTTTGCTGTGACCCTAAAACAGTTTTTAGGAAAGTCCACTT
>NW_012145634.1:5242752-5244808 GCF_000956105.1 Propithecus coquereli
GCACTTACAGAAAGTGTTTGATAAGTGGCAGTTGCTATAATTCTAATTTACTAATTAAGTATAATTTACTAAATAGTAATTATTAAAAAGGAATTCATTCAATGCCCCAAGTATTACCAATCTCTTAATTCTTGGGACCTCAGTTGTCTGATTTTTAGTTTATTTAAAAAATTTTTTTTGAGACAGAGTCCCACACTCTATTGCCTGGGCTAGAATGCAGTGGCATCGTCATAGCTCACTGCAATCTCCAACACTTAAGCTCAAGCGATCCTCCTGCCTCAGCTTCCCGAGTAGCTGGGACTACAGGCATGGGCCACCATGCCCAGCTAATTTTTTTATTTTTTGTAGAGACAAGAGTCTCGCTACATTGCTCAGGCTGGTCTCCAACTCCTGGCCTCATGTGATCCTTCTGTCTCAGCCTCCCAAAGTGCTACAATCACAGGTGTGAGCCACTGCGACTGGCCAGTTATCTGTTTTTTAAACAGGGCCTTCCTACAAAAGGAACAGTTGCGCTCCTTTATAAACATCCACAATCTGAGATCCTGCAAAGTTGTGAAAACAAAAAAAGCACAAAAATCTACTCGTCTCCCATCTTCTCATATTAATAAAAGAAAAAAAAATACATCATTCCCCCAACCGAGTTTAGCACTCTTAGCCCCCTCGCCCAGGGGTGCACAGGAACTAAGCAGCAAGGCCAGGGACACACCAGGGACTCTGGCTTCCTAGGCTGAGAGACCCTCTATGGAGCCGATGAACAACCAGACCCAGAGGGAAAACCCACCCCAGGGCAGCAACGCAGCCAGCCAAGACTCAGCCCTCCAACTCCCACTCAAGAGCTTGTCCTTTCGGATCTCAAGAAACAGCCCTTCCTATTCACTCTACAGCACTACTCTGGGGGCTGCACCACCCCCGGCCCAGGGCTTACCCAGGGAGAGCAAGATCCCAGGCTGAGAGCATCTGCAAGTTCAGATGTGACCAGAAAGGGCAGCAAAGTGTTCTTCTGTGACTGAGTCCCTCTTGCTCCCCAAAAGGTGAGCCAAGCCCCGATCCTAGCCCCTCCATTAATACCGCTGATTGTCTGCCAGTGACAGCAGGGCAGCGCTGCCGCGTGGTACACAGTGCCCTCGCCGTGTGACACACGAGGAAGCTAAAGTCAGAGAGGTTCACGCAGCTACTAAATGGCAGGGCCACAATTCGAACCCAGGGCCGTCTAGTTCCAAAGCTGGACCCTCTTCCCCACTCCACACCCGTAGCAGAGCTTGTAACCATGTGTGGGATGTTGGTTCTAGCTCCAGAGCAAGGCAGAGCAGGATTCTGGAGCCAGACCCCAGGACTGTACCACTGACAATCTCGGTGGCCTTAGGCAAGTTACCCGCTGGCGCTGTGCCTTGATTTCCTTATCCATAAGACAGGGTGTTTTACTCACTTCTTGGGGCATGAGGATAATTAAATAAGGTCATTTACATGAAATGCTCAGTATACGCTGATTTTTTTTTTTTTTAATCTTTATCCCATTAGGATGGTTTTAGCTGAGCCCTGGTTTTCCTTGAGTGGACTGAAGGTCACCACAAAGTCGTATCAGCTACTGAGTTTTAGCAAGGCTTACACACGGACTTGGCAAATTCACAGTAGACAAAACATGGAAGGCTTGGCTCTCAGAAAGGGACGCTGGCCAAATTAGATGAGCTGACGTTCTTAGAATCCTGGAGCTGTCCAACCCCGTCCACTTAGAAAGCAGGAAAATGAGGCGAAAGAACCTTCTGGGAGCCACACAGATTGTTAGGGGCAGAACTGTAACAAGGACTCAGGTCTCCTCACTTCCCATCCTGGGTTCCGCAGCCAGCAACTGTGTGTGGGCCCCTGGGGTGACAAAAATGCCTTTTCCTACCTGCCAACCAGCAGCAAATGCTACCACGAGCTCCTGGAGCACCGCATGAGGTCACTGGAGTGGACTCAGCCAGACAGTGCAAGAGACACAGTCAAGCCAGAGAGCGAGGGTCCCTCCTGCCACCCTCACCACGTCGAACCAGGGCGCCCAAGCCTGGCGCAGACACCC
>NW_012145634.1:5244858-5245248 GCF_000956105.1 Propithecus coquereli
CCCAAGAAATGCTAATTATGATTATTAGTAGGGGTTGTTATTATTTTTATTGGGAAGCCCACTGGTTTGGACATCAGGAGGCACTAGTTCCTTTCTGAGCATGCTGATGACAGGAAACTGTATCGCGCTCCTCTCTATATCACGTCCTCTTGCAGGGTGTTACAGCTGAACGTTTGTGTCTCTCCCAAGATTCACATGTTGAAATTCTAACCCCCAAAGGGATGGTATTAGGAGGCGGGCCTTTGGGAGGTGATTAAGTCATGAGGGTGGAGCCCTCTTGAATGAGCTCAGTGCTCTTATAAAACGCACCCCAATGACCTGTCTCCCCCGCTTTCCACCATGGGAGGACACAATGAAAAGTCAGCAGTCTGCAGCTGGTCATGCTTTGGC
>NW_012145634.1:5257863-5258630 GCF_000956105.1 Propithecus coquereli
GGTGAGAGGTGTCTCTGGGTGAGGCTGTGACAGGCCCAGAGGGTGGGGAGAGGGAAGACACGACTTGGCTCTCAGATTTCTAGCAAAGAACTTTCCCTTCCATTCAATCAGAGACTGGCTCTCTGACACCGCGGGAGATGCCCCCCAAAGAGGTAAGCAAAGGAAGAAAAGGACAGGGGAGGTCTGCTTTGGGGCACATGGAACAGTCACCATGCTAAACGGGGGGCTCAAAGACAGAAGACTGGAACCTGTTCCCCCTCACTGGTTCTGTGCCCTTGGAACATGACTCATTCTCTCCGGGCCACAGTATTCTCATCTGCACAATGGAAATTATGCCACCCACACACCCCGCGATGAGGCATTGTATAGCTATGGGCGGGCATGTGCGTGGTATGGGAGAGTAAGACCTCCTCAGACAGACCTGGGTGGTAAGTCCAGACTCCGCCCCTTCTCAGCTGGGTGCTCTTGGGCAAGTCGTTCCTCTTCTCTGAGCCTTCCCAGAACCCAACCTAGACTGACATGGACTGGACCTCAAAGGGCACAGGGACAAATGCATCTTTCTGCAGATAGGGAAACTGAGTCATAGAAGGGGGGAAAGGATTTGTGCAGGACATTGAGGGAGCTGGGAGCAGAACCTCAAGCTGAGCCCTCTCCGGACCCCTGGCTGACACTCTGTCCACAGTCCCCTCCCCAATTAAACTAACAAGCCATTTCCTTAAAAACAAACCCAGTCCAGGCAAAGACATCTGGGAAGCACATATTACATC
>NW_012145634.1:5261630-5262653 GCF_000956105.1 Propithecus coquereli
TTTCTACTTTTAGAGAGACCCACGGAACATACAACGCCACTTCTCGGCATTGGCATTATATGTGCTGCCATCATCCGACAGCCTGAGATCATGGGCAAACACAGGGAGGTGTGTAGAATTAGGAGAATCACGGAGAAGTGGAGGCAGAAAACCTCACCTCTGGATTTCCTGTTATTTTAGAAAATACATTTCCTCATTGTAAAGTCATTGAATTAGAGCTTTCTCTTACTTGCAGTTGAAATCTTCTTACTGATACAATTTTTCTATGTAATGTACTAATCTGTTTCCATGAATAGAAAAAAAATTGACCTACTTTTCCCCTTAAAAAGTGAATGTCTATGTCAATAAATATAGATCTATAGCATCCATTTTCATATCTGCAAAAGGATTTCGTAAATATGGAAGCTTCATAATTTATACTGTCTTCCTCTGTTATTGCACATTTGGACTGATTCAATTTTTTCTATCATGCACAATTTTGTGTTTGGAGAGAATCCTTAATTCTTCCATAGGATGTAATTTCGTCGGTTGGTACCAGGTTTAAAACTGTAACAGGTTAGATTTACAGTAAATGGTGATGCAGCCACGTATTTTATTAGTTAGTTTGGGGTTCAGACACCACAAATGTGGATATAGACTCCTCATTTTTAAACTACACACCACCGTCCACTGGCATCCATTGACATGACTGGGGAGAATGGAGGAGTATAGAAGTGGGGGCCTGAAGGTGGGGAGGAGTAAGGAAGAGAATATGGCTAGTAGGCTTTTTTTCTTCTGATTTCCAAAGAGATTAAAACATTTTCACAGGCCCTTGAAATTATTGTGGGCCCTGGGCACTGTGCCTACTGTGTCTAATAGATAAGTCACCCATGCATTGATTTATTGGCCAATTGAGGGCATCAGTAACCAAGGCTCTTTGTATCTTATGCCATCATTCATAGTTTGTGGCTTGATGCCTCATGTCCTCAAGATGGCTGCCACAAGTCCAGACCTCACACCCAATATCAGTGCAGGAAGAAAGGA
>NW_012145634.1:5262703-5266832 GCF_000956105.1 Propithecus coquereli
GAAATGGGTATAATATGGTATAAAATGGGTATCATGGGTCTCAGAAGGATCAGAGCCGTAAATGACATATTCACTGTAAAGGACTTAATAAAGGGCCAGCGACCATAAATGGTAGCTACCACTGCTGTTATTATTGTTGTTGTTGTTCAAGATCTTTCAAGATATACTGGCTCTCTGTCCTGGAAAGAATAGAACTTCAGTGCCTCCCTCCCCCACAGGCAGGTCACGTCAGGTGTGGGGTCCTCTCAGGAATCAGCCCCCGACAGGTGGCATCTGTCAGCCAGGATCTCCAGGGCTGGGCGGGCAGCAGGCTCTGCAGGACAAAGGCGTGTTTCACCAAGAGCACCTGCCTTCCAAGTCCCTGGCTGTGTCCACCCAGGATGCAACTCAGGTCAACAAACATTTATTGAGCATCTACTATGTTCCAGGTAACTGTGCTGGAAATTTCTAAGTGAACAACACAGACAAAAAGCCCTGCCCTCCTGGAGCTTAGGAGGCAGACAGCAAAATAAATAAATGAATGATATAGTATGTTGGAAGGTTCTGGAGAAAAATAAAGGTAGGCAAAAGAGACAGGGAGGGCCCAAATGGGTGGCGTATGTATTGTGATATAGAATGGTTGAAGGAGGCCCCACTGAGCAGGTGACATTTGAGCAAAGAGGAAAGGAGTAGATGGTGGGGATTTCTGGAGGAAGAACAATTCAGACAAAGAGAAGAGCAAGTGCAAAGGCCCTGAGGTGGGAGTGTGCCCACTGAGGGTGACAAATAGCAAGGAGACCAGTGCAGCTGGAGTGGCAGGAGCAAGGGGGACAGTAGAGAAGTGGTGGGCCATGATCCTGTGGGGCCTTGGAGATCCCTTTAAGGATTTGCAATGCTTTTTAGAGCCCCGCAGTGTTCAATTGTCCCTTCATAAGGACTGGGGGACAGGTCAGAGTGTGCCCTCTCCCTGCAGCGGTGGAGCCAGGGCCCCTCTTTTCCATTGGTAAGTGTCAGGGGTCTTTGGCTGTAAGCCACAGAAGCCAACTTTGGCTTACTTAGGCAAAAGGAAACAGATTGGAAAGATAACATGTGTTTCCAGAATCCATGGGAGCGTGGAGAACTGGGAAATGGGATGAAACCAAGGCAGCTCTAGAGCGCCAGAAAGGGGAACCCTTGGGAACATTCACCTGGCGAGGACAGGGTGGTTGGGGCGCCACCACTCAGGTGAAAGGAACACCATCTGTTTAAGGTTCCTGTTCCAGAGAGGGAGCATCCGACTGGCCTGACTTGGGACACACGCCTGCCCCTCAGCTAGCGGAGGGGATTCTCAATCCCAATCCCACCTCCCCACCATCTCCAGTGAGGGTGTAGAGAGTCCCCCAGGAGACTGGAGAATGGGAAATGGTTGCTTGACATAAAAAAAGATAATATATTAAGGACCTATTAGGTGCCCATCACCGCACTAGGTAAGGGCTTTGGGCTTTGCTTTCGTGATCTTTTTGAACGCCACCCCCTGCAGCCTGTCCCCCCAACCCTATGATACTGTATCACAGATGAAGAAAGCCAAGCCCAGAGAGGGTTTTATCGAAGTTCTTACAGCCAGCAAGTGGCAGCCAGAATGCTGGGCTCAGGGCCGAAGCAATCGATCCAGTAGCTCTCCTCCTTGGCTGCACCCTTAAGTGAACTGGGTACTTTTCTAGGGAACCAATTTTTGAAACCCATGTTTTTCCTTTCTCTGCCAAGCACCAAGCCTGGAAAGTTGATCTGTGCTGGTCTTTCCTTGAAAACCTGGAGCTTTTCCTCCAAGATAAAGGGCTTGGCAGTGTTTGGCTCAATAGCAACAGGAAGATGGGCGTGGCTGAAAACAGGGATCGCCCCCAAGTTCTGAATCCGGATCCTCCGCTGCAGTTGGGACACTCACCACTAGGGGCACCATCACCTAAGATCAGCTTGGGAAGAGGCAGACCCTCCATGGGGCCAGAGCAGGTAAATTTACCTGGGTCCCAGAGCCTTCCCCAGAGGCTGAGAATCACCCTCACCTGACCCATGCTATTCAGGCTACACCTCATACCTCGCCGCTGACCAGTGGAGCAGCGGCTGGTAGGAGAAGCCTCTTCCTCCTTTGATGTTCTTACAGCACCCTCTACTGAGGAAGCTCAACATCGTGCTCAGAATAAGTAAATGCTTAAAAAGTCCACTCTTATGGAGGAGCAAACGCTGAAGAATAAATTTGGAGCTGAGCACAATCCATTGATGACGGACACAATGCATAACCTCACAATTCATAATACGATGATCACGTTAATAACAGCTACAGTTTGTTGAGCACTTAAGGTGTCTGACACTGTGCTATGAACTTCACATATATTACTCATTTACTTCACCAGTCAACCGTGTGATGTAGGTTCCTCCCATTATCTGCATTTTATAATGGAGGCTCAAAGAAATTAGCTTAACCAACGACATGTAGTTAAACAGTAATAGAGGCTAGATTCAGGCCAAGGCACTCCTAACCAACTTAGTATGCTCAGAAATCCTAATTAGCATTGTGTTGCATGCTCTATACAGTAGATGCTCCTTGTTGCTATGGTGCTTAATTGTGTGTGTCTATTTGACTGGGCCACAGGGTGGTCAGACACTTGGTCAAATATTATTCTGGGTGTGTCTATGATGGTGTTTTTGGATGAGATTGACATTTCAGTCTATGCACTGGGTACAGCTGATTGCCACCTCTGATGCGGTGGGCCTCATTCAATCAATGGAAGACATGAAGAGAGCAAAAAAGGCTGAGTGAGAGGGACTTCTTGCCTGACTGCTTGCACTAGGACATCAATCTTTCCCCGCCTTCTGCCTTGAATTGAAACCTTGGCTCTTCCTGGGTCTCAGGTCTCCATAAGTCCTCCTCGGTCTTCAGCATCCTGATTGCAAATCTTGGGACTTCTCAGCCTGCATAATTGTGGGGAAAAATTCCTTACAATGCATCTCTGTATATATACGCATATATACACATACATATATGTGTGTGCGTGTGTATATATATACACACATATACTTGTTGGTTCTGTTTCCCTGGAGAACCGTGACTAATACAGTTGTCACTCCAATATCCATTCCCTTTCCCCTCTTCCTAATGAAACTGAATTTGTCCATTTACCTACCCTCCTCCCCTGGCCACGTGTCTTGGAGGAGGTGTTCCCTTTCCCATCCTGGGTAGGTCCCGATTGGTCTAAGCCAGTCATGGTGCTCCTGTTTCTATTGTCAGTAATTGGTTTAGACGTGAGCATGTGACACAGTTCTGGCCAATGAGACACAGGGGAAGTCTGTTGGTGCCTTCTGGGAATGGTGTTTCTACTTTTAGAGAGACCCACGGAACATACAACGCCACTTCTCGGCATTGGCATTATATGTGCTGCCATCATCCGACAGCCTGAGATCATGGGCAAACACAGGGAGGTGTGTAGAATTAGGAGAATCACGGAGAAGTGGAGGCAGAAAACCTCACCTCTGGATTTCCTGTTATTTTAGAAAATACATTTCCTCATTGTAAAGTCATTGAATTAGAGCTTTCTCTTACTTGCAGTTGAAATCTTCTTACTGATACAATTTTTCTATGTAATGTACTAATCTGTTTCCATGAATAGAAAAAAAATTGACCTACTTTTCCCCTTAAAAAGTGAATGTCTATGTCAATAAATATAGATCTATAGCATCCATTTTCATATCTGCAAAAGGATTTCGTAAATATGGAAGCTTCATAATTTATACTGTCTTCCTCTGTTATTGCACATTTGGACTGATTCAATTTTTTCTATCATGCACAATTTTGTGTTTGGAGAGAATCCTTAATTCTTCCATAGGATGTAATTTCGTCGGTTGGTACCAGGTTTAAAACTGTAACAGGTTAGATTTACAGTAAATGGTGATGCAGCCACGTATTTTATTAGTTAGTTTGGGGTTCAGACACCACAAATGTGGATATAGACTCCTCATTTTTAAACTACACACCACCGTCCACTGGCATCCATTGACATGACTGGGGAGAATGGAGGAGTATAGAAGTGGGGGCCTGAAGGTGGGGAGGAGTAAGGAAGAGAATATGGCTAGTAGGCTTTTTTTCTTCTGATTTCCAAAGAGATTAAAACATTTTCAC
>NW_012145634.1:5269272-5269631 GCF_000956105.1 Propithecus coquereli
CTCTCTTGATGATAATGGCCTGTTAAGATAGTGTGCAAATGTTTTAACTTTTTCCGAAGTCCAATTTATCTATTTTTTCTTTTGTTGCTTTTACTCTTGGTGTCCTAGCTAAGAACCCATTGCCAAACCCAAGGTCATGAATATTTGCCCCTGTATTTTATTCTGAGAGAGTTTTATAATTATAGCTTTTATATTTAGGTCTCCAATACAGTTGAGTTAATTTTTGTATATGGTGTGAGCAGGGGTCCAACTTCGTTTGCATATGGATATCTAGTTGTTCTATTATAGCACCATTTGTTGAAGAGACTATGGTTTTCCCATCGAATGGTCTTGACAACCTCTCAAAAATCAATCGTAGA
>NW_012145634.1:5271727-5272540 GCF_000956105.1 Propithecus coquereli
ATAGGCTGTCACACGTACCCATATATTTACCATTTCTCTTGCTCTTCCTTTATTCCTGTAGTCGCAAGCTTCTCTCCTACATAACTTTATTTCAGCCAGTGTGCGTTCCTTTTGCATCATTTTAGAGCAAGTTTTCAGGGGATGAATTCTTTTAGTTTTTTTCCATCTCCATCAGTGTTTCATTTTTTTCCCCTCTTGAATCTTTAAGTATATTTTTGTTTCATATAGTATCTTGGGTTGATGGTTCTTTTTTTTTTCAGCATTTAAAAATGTTGTTTCACTCTCTTCTGGCCTCTGTTATTTCTTGTGAGAAGTTACAAGCATTCATATTGTTATTTCTTTATGTGTAACAGGTCATTGCTTTCTGACTGCTTTCTAAACTTTTTCTTTAATTTTGACTTTCAGTAACTTGTTATGATGTACCAGACTAAGGTTTTTCTGAGCTTCTTGGGTCTATGTTTCACAAATTTGAGATATTTTCATGCATTTTTCTCCTGCATGAAATTCTTTCTCCTTTCAGGCACTCTAGTGGGTGGAATGTTAGAAATTTTGATAGCATCCCACGTATCTCTGAGGATCTGTGAATTATCACTCAGCCTTTTTTAATTGGTTATTTCTACTGTATTATTTATATTGATCTATCTTCAAGTTCACTGACTCTTTCCATTTGTTCTCTATCTGTAATTGAATCCATCCAGTAAGTTTTTTAAAATTTTGGATATTGTATGTTCAGTTAAAATTTCTATTTGTTTCTTTTTCATAGTTTCTACTTCTCTGCTGAAGACTTGTATCTTTCCATTAATTTCAAGAGTA
>NW_012145634.1:5274020-5274318 GCF_000956105.1 Propithecus coquereli
TTATTGCTATTGCTGGTTCATTGACGCTTGGTAAAATGAGGTCATTAACTTATTAACTTATTATTTATAAATATTGGGTTCTATGCATTTTCCGTTCTGCTGAAAATAGTTGAAGATATTTATTCTAAGGGTGTCTCCACTTCTGGGCACAGAGATTGCTGAGAGAACAAGAGGAAAGGGAGAAGAAATGTTTTCTTATCACCAGCACATAAACTCCATTGGAAGCATACACCCATATTCCCAATAAAAGTGGGGTCGAGGACTTCGAGATATTGCATGCCTTCTTTCAGAACACAGC
>NW_012145634.1:5276602-5276995 GCF_000956105.1 Propithecus coquereli
TCTACCGGGATCTCTGCTGCAGACAAGGACAGGGGAAGAAAGTTGGCTTCTTGTGAAGCAGGTGCAAGACCTGGTGTCAGGGGGATGTGGGGCCCGGCTGCGGACATGTGGCCCAGAGCTGTGGAGGATGCCGTGGCTGTGCCCTGGCATGGAGCCCTCTAGGGCCCTGCCTTCTGAGCACTGGGGACTGGAGATCACGGAGGCAGTGCCCTTAGCAGGACACAGACAGAGTAGGACATGAGAAATCGGGCCCCTGAGCCCACAGGATCCAGAGACCCAGCACCCAGAGAGGCCGGGAAGAGGCAGAGGGACCCCCTCAGTTAATTAGCATACGGGGGCTCGGCATCCTGGTTACTGCTGAGGGACCTCGTCTGCCCCCCTCTTCCTGCTGGG
>NW_012145634.1:5277045-5278277 GCF_000956105.1 Propithecus coquereli
TTATATTTGAGCATTTGTGGTATGTATATTCATTTTTTTTTTAAATCTGAAGTATCTTGTACATATCTTTTAATAACCTACCTCTTTTAACTTAATGTATTTTAGATATATATACATATGTCTATATCCACCTACATCCTTCAAACTGTCAGTGATAAATATTAATATAATGAAGGAATTTCTATCAATATGTAAATGCCCTTCTCAGAAAAAATGGGCTCTTTGCTTCTCTTGATGAGGATGATGTAGATGGTCATAATGGCTCCCAGTTCTTGGGTGCTCACTGCCGGCCTGTTCCTGTGTTTCACGCTTTACATGGCTTCTCCCGTTTCCCCCTCGCAGCTCCATGAGAGGGTTCTACCGGGATCTCTGCTGCAGACAAGGACAGGGGAAGAAAGTTGGCTTCTTGTGAAGCAGGTGCAAGACCTGGTGTCAGGGGGATGTGGGGCCCGGCTGCGGACATGTGGCCCAGAGCTGTGGAGGATGCCGTGGCTGTGCCCTGGCATGGAGCCCTCTAGGGCCCTGCCTTCTGAGCACTGGGGACTGGAGATCACGGAGGCAGTGCCCTTAGCAGGACACAGACAGAGTAGGACATGAGAAATCGGGCCCCTGAGCCCACAGGATCCAGAGACCCAGCACCCAGAGAGGCCGGGGAGAGGCAGAGGGACCCCCTCAGTTAATTAGCATACGGGGGCTCGGCATCCTGGTTACTGCTGAGGGACCTCGTCTGCCCCCCTCTTCCTGCTGGGGACACCTAGCACACGCAGGCCACCTTCCCGGCTTCTCTGCCAACCTTTGTCCCAGCCAGCCTTAAAACTTCCTCTTCCCAACGTCATTGTGACACTGCATCAATTTCCCTTCTGGTCCACTAGATGCTGCTCTACACCCACCTAAGACACCACCATGTCTCTCCTTGGATCCAGTTGGTAGAGACAGGTGAGCTGGTCTCACCTTCTGATTTCCCAGGGGGTAGAATGGCGACAACAGTGTTAACTAGGGGTCTTTGACGTTCTGACAACGACATTAACTCCGATAGCTATGACTTGTCCAGCACTTAGCACGTGCTGAGCTCTTTTCACATTTAACACTGCTGTCTGTGTCTGCCTGAGTGCACACTCAGTGGACTTTCCACACAAAAAGGACACCGTTGTCCTCCAGAATGGTCCAGTTGCCTGACCCATGGTGAACTGATGAGATGACCAATGAGATGAACACCAGTGCACTGGGTGGCG
>NW_012145634.1:5278327-5278583 GCF_000956105.1 Propithecus coquereli
GGCTTCTTGTGAAGCAGGTGCAAGACCTGGTGTCAGGAGGATGTGGGGCCCAGCTGCAGACGTGTGGCCCAGAGCTGTGGAGGATGCCGTGGCTGTGCCCTGGCCTGGAGCCCTCTAGGGCCCTGCACTCTGAGCACTGGAGACTGGAGATCACGGAGGCAGTGCCCTTAGCAGGACACAGACAGAGTAGGACATGAGAAATCGGGCCCCTGAGCCCACAGGACCCAGAGACCCAGCACCCAGAGAGGCCGGGGAG
>NW_012145634.1:5290578-5291941 GCF_000956105.1 Propithecus coquereli
GCCTTTGCCTCCTAGTCCGATCATGAGTAAGAATTATTCACTTTGTGTCAATAGGAATTATTATCCACATAATAGACATCATTATTGGGAAAAACTAAAAGTCTTTTTTACATTTTCTAAAATGTCACTGTATTTTCATGCACAAAAGATCAAATTTACTTTTTAAATCTATAGCAACAAAATAGTGACGTGTCCAGAGTGCAAATGTTGATTGAACCTGGCGTGAAATCAGCCCGTGGTCTCTGCCGGCTCTGCCGCCTGCTCAGGGTCCTCGCCCTTCCCTGCCTCAGTGGCCCCTTTGCAGCACAAAGATTGTACCAGTGCCTGAGTCACCTCCACAGGGGATTTAGATCAGTATACACACGGCGTTACACAGGCTGCATGCACACACACGCGCACACACGACAAATAGCGTCATACCTAAGTGCAGTGAACATATTGTATATTCTCCTGTTGGCAATTAGGATTTATTAAATGTCAGTTATGAGCATTATGTAATCACACCCTACCACCAATAATGAAATAAGAACTCAGCTCCAACAAGCCCTCGCAGTAAGAACTCTACCTAAAGGGTGTGTTTTAGGAAGAATGAAATTAACAAGTACGGAAGGGATGAGATGGAAGCGACAAAGCTGACCAAAGATGTCCAGGAGTCCAAAAACGTGCCCAGGAGGCTCTGGCGGGCCCGGGGAGCGCGTCCCACTGTCCGCTGCAGCGCGCCCCACTGTCCGCTGCAGCGCGCCCCGGGCCCCTGACGGCCTGTGCGGGGGCGCCCTGGACACCGCGACCCGGACTCACCGTGGGGGCCGCGCTGGCCCCGCCAAGGCCCCGTCAAGGCCCAGGGCATCCGCGCCCGGCCCAACTCAGCGCCCAGCCCTGGTCATCTCCCTCGCGCCCGCCGTCCTGGACCTGCTCCACTCTCCCGTCCCAATTTTGAGCCACCGCTGCCGGTCTTGAGCTTCCCAGGGTTGAGAATTCGATTTATAATAATATACTTCTTGAGATCTATAAAAAATAATTTGAAAGAAATAAACTCAGTGTTTTTACTAACATTTTGTTTGTGTTTCCTAGAAATGTAATGTGAAAATATCGTTTATTTCTATAGCTGTATAGTGACACAGCTTTGTAAAATTTAAGATTTTATGTTTCCATAAAGGTATTCATATTAAAATCATTTAATTGGATCCCATTATTTAAAAAAAAATGATGTGTTGGCCTTAGCCTTATTAATCTACAGATTAGAGAAATAGTGCTACTTTTCAGACTAAGTGTAAATATTACTCTCTGCTAGTGACTATCTCATTTAATTAGCCTCTTAGACCTTGAGAAGTTAAGTAAAATATGTTAGATAGTCAAATTGTCC
>NW_012145634.1:5307751-5308157 GCF_000956105.1 Propithecus coquereli
CTGGCTAATTTTTTTTTTCTATTTTTAGTTGTTTGGCCAATTTCTTTCTATTTTTTAGTAGAGACGGGGTCTCACTCTTGCTCAGGCTGGTCTAGAACTCCTGAGCTCAGAACGATCCACCCTCCTCGGCCTCCCAGAGTGCTAGGATTACAGGCGTGAGCCACCACACCCGGCCATACTGTTGGCTTTGAATCGGAGATAAATGGTATTCTAAACTTCCTGAAATAATACTAGCTTGTGTGATTTGTTTATCTTTTTTTTTGAGATTTTGAAACTATTTATTGAAAAATAGAAATGGTAAGTACACTACGTGTTAACATAAACAATAAATGTTTGTGACAAATGTGTACATTTTCCAAAGTAAAATAAAATTTAGTGAGAAGCATATCATGTTTTTGTATTTTTG
>NW_012145635.1:0-1034 GCF_000956105.1 Propithecus coquereli
GCTATTGAAAACAATGTCACTCCATCCTTCACTCATCCAGTTTATCTTCTCTTCCACAAAGCAATCTGCGGTTTGTTTTTAACAATGTATCCATTTTTCATTCATATGCAAAATTTTACAAGGTAGAATTAGACACTAACTATAACATCTTTGGAATTGTATTTTAATTGGCCTGTATTTGGGGTTGAATTATGTGTCCCCCAAATTCATATTTTGAAGCCCTAACCCCCAGTATGTCAGAATGTGACTACGCTGTGATTTCAGTGTGTCCCCTCCAAAAATTAGATGTTGCCAATGTGATAGCATTAAGAGATAGAGCTTTTAAGAATTGATTAGGCCAAGATAACTCCTCCCTCATGAATGGGATTAAGTACCCTTAAAAGGGCTAGACAGAGAAAGTTTCGTCCACCTTTTGTCCACCTGCCATGTAAGGATACCGTTCCTCCCCACTGGAGGATGCAGCATCAAGGCACCATCCTGAAAGCAGAGAGCATCCCCCATTGGACAACAAAACCTATTGGAATTTTGGTCTTGGACTTTCCAGGCTTTGGAATGGTGAGAAAATATTACGCTCTTCTTTATAAATTATCCAATCTCAGGTATTTTGTTAGAGCAGCAAAAAAGAGACTATGACAGACTATATTTAGAGATTAGGCCTTTAAAGAGATGATTAAATTAAAATAAGCCTGTTAAGGGGCCCTAATCCGATCAAACTGATGTCCTTATAAGAAGGAGAAATTTGGACACACAAGGAGATGCCAGGTATATGCAATGAAAAAGTAAAGACCATGCTAGGACACACTGAGAAGACTGTAAGACTAGGAGACAGACCACAGAAGAGACCAAACATGTTTGTCATCTTAATCTTGGATTTTTATCCTCTAGATCTGTGAGAAATAAATTTCTGTTGCTTAAGACACTCAACCTATGATGCTTTGTTATAGTAGCCTAGCAAACTGATGCAATGTGTTTCTTCATATGAGAAATAAATCCCATATGTTTTTAATATTAAACATTGAAAAACTTTTAAAAAT
>NW_012145635.1:6023-6626 GCF_000956105.1 Propithecus coquereli
GTCTTTTCTATAAAATGTCTCTTATTTTCCTTTGGATAAATACCCAGTAGTAGGATTGCGGTAACAGCAGGAGTACCTTATTAAAATTTCAGGAGTGGATGTCACTATAAACTGATATTATTATATTTTCTTGTTCTGTAAACAGGCTAAGCTAGAAAAGGTAATGTAATTTGTACAGCTTTTAAAGAGTGGTAAAGGGTTTTCCAGAGAGACAGAGAAGCTTTATAGCAATGGAAAAACAGGAAAAGAGAAAAAATGTAATGCAAAAAGAAAAAAAAAATGTTGCTTAAACAATGTCAGTGTAGTAAAGGCCAGCGTGCTGGTTAAGAGATTGGACTTGAAAGCAGACTACCAGGTACAAACTCTCAAAAAAAGTCTAAAATTTTGTTGCTTGCTGTGTTTCCACGGGCAAGTTATTTAACTCCTGCAAAAGATAGCTTCCAAATCTATGAAATTAAAATATAATAGTAACTGCCTCAAGGAGTTATTGAGAGAATGGGAATATCTTTAAAAATTTAAAGTGCTAAGAACAGTACCTGGAACATCTTAAATGTCAACATGTGATTATCATAAAATCATGACTTATATATTTGGAAAATAACA
>NW_012145635.1:13720-14062 GCF_000956105.1 Propithecus coquereli
TGTTCAAAATCAGATATTGTTTAAAATTGCATACTTGACAGCCTGTGCCTGCAAGTATACATCACTTTACAGGCCAAGAACTCATGGATAATTAATTAACTGATTTTATATTAACTGGGGAAGAAAATCAGATTAAACTCTTTGTGGGAAAATTTCTATCCAATTGACTGTAGGGAATTGGTGTCCCACTGGACATTTAGCAGGATGTGTGGAAGAAGAATCTCAGAAAGGGGATCATCATCATCATCAGTGGAGGGATTACGGAGGGTTCTTGAAGAAGGGGCACTGGCCAAATGGAAACGCCAAGAGTTTCTGCCACAGCTACTCTGGGAGAAGTTACTC
>NW_012145635.1:14112-14564 GCF_000956105.1 Propithecus coquereli
TATTAACATTCACTTTTGAAAATTTATCACTGCAAAATCACTGTTATTTATCTGCTCATTACTCATACAGTAAAGAAAAAAATAAAATACAAAAGAGGAATAATCCCCTCATTCAGAAGGTACCATCTTTTAGATATCTTTTAAAACATACACATTAAATAGTAATCAGTTATTCGCAGTTCCTATTTAAAAATCCATTCAGCAATTTTGATTCTTATCTCTATAATAGGTCGGCATTTCTGTGAGTGCAAAGATGAATAAAGCAAATGCTTATTGATGATACACCATGCGTTAGGCTTTATGAGAAGTGTGGGATATAGAGATTAATGAAAACTGGTTTACAGCATTTCTGCTCAAGAAGCTTAGAGTTGAGCAAGGGCAACAGATATTGGTAAAAAAAAAAAATGCAATCACATAAATGTAAATTTCATAAGATCAAGTGCCATGAAGAA
>NW_012145635.1:18159-18705 GCF_000956105.1 Propithecus coquereli
ACAGCTACTCTGGGAGAAGTTACTCCTAACTCCTAACAGAATGCAGAATTCAAAATCAACATATATTGTAGCACAGATTATTTTTTTTAAATGGCATCAACCAGGATCTGTATTATGTTGGCCCTGGCAAACTTTTTCTTAAAGGGCCAGGTAGTAAATATTTTAGGTTTTTCAGACCACACAGTGTCTTTCTTTGCAACTGTTTTTTTTTTGTTTTAGCAGGAAAAGAGCCACAGACAATAGGCCAATTCGTGTCCATGACTTTGTTTCAATAAAACTTTAATTGCAAAGACAAACAGTTGGTTTACTAGCCTTAGTTTAATGATCCTTAGAAATGGGGAATGAGAATATGTATTTTGAAAGATCTGTTACAATTGTGTTTCATCTCTGTGTACACATTAAAGGAGAGGAATGTTTAATGCAATATAAACAAACACATTTTGGCAGAGTATAACTAAAATTTTAAACCACTTTGTATGTTGCCAAATTCATCTTTTCTAAAATAAGCAATTATAAAGAGTAATTTCTGATCTTTTGGTATCACTT
>NW_012145635.1:18755-19201 GCF_000956105.1 Propithecus coquereli
GAAGCTTAGAGTTGAGCAAGGGCAACAGATATTGGTAAAAAAAAAAAATGCAATCACATAAATGTAAATTTCATAAGATCAAGTGCCATGAAGAAAATTAGCAGGGGTTTGAGAAGATGGGGTGACATGAACCAATCTAATTAGATGTGATAACTAAGAAAATAACAAAAAGATGAGCTTCAAATTGATAACCCAAGGAAGGCATAAAGCCAAGGCAATGCATTCGCTCCAGGAATTTTCCATATTTTAGGAAGACCAAACAAAAATAAAACAAAACAAAACTTGGGTGAATTTGAACAACTAAAACTCAAAGTGGCTAGAATGGAGGATTGTTACTGAGGAACATTATTCTTCTTTGTAAATTTGTAAAACACAAGGGGAAGATATCAAGATGTCAATTGTATATAAAAGATTATATATGAGTTGAAAATGCACTTATTTTCAAA
>NW_012145635.1:21866-22433 GCF_000956105.1 Propithecus coquereli
AATTAACAAATAACAAACAAGGGCACTTTGAGAAGAACATGAATTCATAAGGAGATGGCTGGTCTTTCAAAAGGCAAAATTATGTTAATGTTTAACAACTTAGCTAAAATAAAGAGGAATTGTGTATCTAATTTATAGTATCCAAAATTTTTATGCTGAAAGACACACTCTAATAATTGTCGATGATGAACGAAAATAAAAAGACTATTTTAAGTGTTCAATATGCAGGGCATGTATGATGACTCATTAGGCAGAGAAAATTATTACTGTCCATTAAAGAATTAGCTTTCACACAAATGGAAAAGTTGATTAGTGTACCTCAGAGTAGCTGGTTTCTAAAATTACAAAATTAATGAATGTATGAAATATTTAATTTCACACATAAATATCCGTGAAGAGAAATTAATTGTTTTATATAATAAAATCATTCATTTTACATGCTGAATCAAATATTAATATTAAATCTGAAATCATAATATAGTTTTTGATAGCATTCATTCATGTCAATTTTGTAAGAAAGATTATAATATTCCTATGGATTTTCAGAAATTATCTAAATGGAAAAAT
>NW_012145636.1:0-2534 GCF_000956105.1 Propithecus coquereli
CCTCTGCCTATTCAGTCCATATGCAACTACTTCATATTTTTTTCTGTCCCCCAATTTCCACATACTCCTTCAGGAAAGCCAATCGCATGTATATTAGGTTGCTTGAAATTGTCCCTCAGCTCGTGGATGATCTGTGTATTTATTTTCAATATTTTTTATTTGTGTTTCATTTTGGATGTTTTCTATTGCTATGTCTTCTGTTTCACTAATTTTTCCTCTTGCAAGTCTAGTATGCAGTGAATCTCATTCTGTGTTTTTTATCTCAGATATTTTAATTTTCATCTCTAGAAATTTGATTTGGGCATATTTTATGTATCTTTTATGTCTGTATTTAACATGATTAGTCTTTGCCTTTTTTACCATTTGGAGAATATCTGTTTTATTAATGTATATTTCTTTAAGTGTCAATTAATTTCTATGAAATAATTTTCTTCTTCACTGTGGATCATATTATTCTGCTTCATTCCATGTCTGGCAATTTTTTATTTGGTGCCAGACATTATGAATTTTACCTTGTTTAGGCTGGGTGTGGTGGCTCACACCTGTAATCCTAGCACTCTGAGAGGCCGAGGCGGGAGGATCGCTTGAGCTCAGGAGTTCAAGACCAGACTGGGCAACATGGCAAGACCCTCATCTCTTAAAAAATGAATGAATACATACATACATACATGAATAAAACAAAATAAAAAACAGCAATGTCATGTCTGGCATATAATACTCTAGCATAAATGGACTTCATAGACAGGGGAGCCCAAATGAAGAGTCATTGTAGGATTGTAAATTTAGCACCAAAAAAACAAGCAAAACTTTGGCAGGCAAAACAGCTAGCTTTACTGCAGAAGCGCCAATCTTTAGAGAATCTGAGAAACACTTAACAGCCCTTTTTGTCAACCTTAGCCCTCAAATTCCATCTTGTGATTGAAAGCTGGTAATTTAGATTTCTGGGTATTCATTGGATTTAAAAGAGCTGCCATTTGTCTAACTTGAAGTTAGTCAGCATTTAAATCATCATTAATCAGTTCTAAGGCAGGTGTGGAAAAATCAGGCCACACTGTGAAACTTTAATTTGAAAGGTTTACTCATCTTGAATGTGGAACTTTGAAATTTCATCCTCTTTGTTAAAGGGTCTTTAAAATATTAGAATGAAGTTAGTTCTTCGTTCATGCCACATGCATTTCTTTCTCCCTTATACATATATGTGCATGTGGTGGCTTGAGAAGTCCTCTTAAGCTGCCATTACTTTGGGATATTTTCATTTTAATTCAAGAAATAGATGCAGAAAATCAGGATGCAATTCCTGGCTCCATACCAATAACTAACAGTTCTCTTCAGCTCTTTTCTGTTCTGCTTCTGAAACTAGAGAGATGATGGAGACTTTTAATGGCTGCTTTGGGGTATGGGGAAAAAATTTTATACACACACACACACACAGGAAAAGAAAGCTATTACATACAGGAGACTGTTGAAAGCTTTACTGACTTTCATGCTGTGTAAAGAAGACACCAAGGTACCTTATGCTTTTGATGCCTGAAGACCACTAACCAAAAAGGGAAAGAAGAAAAACACATTCACATGTTGTGGCTCTAATTTGAAATCCTTTTTCGTTTTTCCATCTGTGGGTGCCCAAATAGGGTCAAAAAGCCAGCACCTAAGATTTTTTATTGAGAGGGGAACAAATGTCTCAACTTTGGCACATATTCCCACAAAAGTGAAATCTAAGTAAACTGAGCTTCAAGTCACTAATGTTACCTTCCTGTTACAACTGTGGCCTCATGGTGAACTTTAGAAACAGATTTTAATTTTTCATAATAATTTTCCCCTGACATAATGGTTGATAATTAAACTAAATTCCTTCCCTTAAGAGTCAGGTTTTTCATGCAGTGGGATAAATCGGATTGGTTTGAAATTTGATCTAAGGTTCAATCCAATGTTATCTCTTCTTTAAAAAAACGATATCCAAGTCAATCATTATATGTATTGTTTACATATAGGAGAATCTATGAGCTCATATTATGACCAATACTCTTATCTTGTGAAATCTCAACTGTGCCTTGATTTTTTTATTTAAGAAAATGAAAACAATCCTCTCAATAAACCTCATGAAACATGTTTTAGCACCACTGTTATAAATCTGGAATGAAATGGAACTGAGTTAAGTCAAAATAGCTACTAGTGGACAACTGCCAGACGTCGAAGCAAGGCAAACAAAATATGTAAGTCTGTACACACTGATTTGGATTTGTAAGAATAATTTCAGTCTTTTAAATGGGAACAAGCAGACACACACACACACACACACACACACACACACACACACACACACATACGTGTCTTGTGAGATAGACTTGAAATGTTGTTGGGATTAAATATAGTGGAAACAATTATAAGACACGGAGATTACGACAAATTCTTAAGTATTAATTTATTCTTTGGTTAAAGTTTGATGGATAAGTATTTATATTGCTTCTAAATTATATCTATCACTGAGTCCATACAATCAAGCTTTTCCTGATATTCCAAAATATAAAAGTTTT
>NW_012145637.1:0-1431 GCF_000956105.1 Propithecus coquereli
GTTTTTTTTTTCAGAAGCGAAGTATTATCCTTCAGATTGAATGAACCATTTAGCAAAATAAAACCACTTTTTTTCTGGTGGAAAATGTTTATTGCATACAGCAGTATGCAAATAATTATGTTAGTTGATGAAAGAAAAAGAGCGAAAAGAAGGTATTATCTTATCCAAAATTACGTAACAGTACATTGGATTAGGTAGATTTGTCTGTAGACGTAATAGATGACATGATAAAATTGACAAATTGTTTGTGTTCTTGGATGGAAAAATCACTAATATGTACTTAGAAATCTAGAAATACCACTTGAGAGTATTAGCATTTTAGCTAGGAATGGTAGATTTAATAGGATTTCACTCAATGGAAAGGATATGAGGAAACAGTATCAGTGTGATTACAAGGTTTCAAAAATGATTCAAAAAATTCTAAAATGAGAATGCCATTGTGAATTAGGTTTGATGAGATAGGAGTCTGGAGACACACTGAAGCCAGCCAAGCAGTGTGAAGGTCACGCTGAGCTGTGCAGGTGCTGCTAAAGCTATCGATTTAGATCTTAAAGTATTTTCTAAGAAAGAAAAAACAATGATAAAAGCTGAGTATTGTAACTTGGCTTCAAAAATTCTTTTGAAAAGTGAGAAGGTGTTCCAATTAAGTGGCAGTAATAAACTGTGGAATAGAGCAGGGATGGGAAACTTTTTCAGGTTGGAATGCTGTAGTACTTTAGCTATAATCAAATAAGGCCGCATTCAAGAAACTTCAACCACATATATTTAAAATGGACATTATTTTGTAAAAATATAACTACTACATAATTAATAATTTTAAAAAATGAAAACTAATTGTTAATTTTCAAGTTAACTAACCTTTTAATGACTTTGTTGTGTTTGCTTTTTATTGGAAAGGATTCGAATACTTGGTTGCAGCATGGATCCCTGCAATTTCAATTGGTCCTCTAGATGGGTATCAGTCATTTGTGACCTTAAAGGTGTCTTGATATGGGTTAGGCAGGAGAATGCAGTTTGAAGCAATCAGTGGTTGAAAAGCAAGAAAGCTTTTTTTGGGCATAATGCAGAAGGCGTGGGTATTCTACTTCATTTTTCCATATTTCAATTGGATCTTTCTTAGCATTAAACAATGACTTTAAAATGTCATCTACTGAGAGCTCAACCAATTCCATTTGTAGTTCTTTAGGTGCCTTGGTGATATCAACTAGGTGAGGCTGAAATGCTAATTTGAGTGTGTTGTCATGAATCTCAAAGAGAAAATTTCATTGTATTCTCCAATTAATAGATTTATAACAGCTACATATTCTTCAAGTGATTCACATATATCATCCTCCTCATCAATGACCTTTGCTAACTGGGGAAAAGTGTTCATCTGAAATTTCCTTTTGAAGAAGAAGTGTTTTGGAAAAAAAAATAGCTTTTTTTTTTTTT
>NW_012145638.1:0-1847 GCF_000956105.1 Propithecus coquereli
ACTTTTTCTCTTTTCTGGCTCCAGCCTGCCTAAGCCAGGAAACACCCAGAGGGGCTGGGGGAAGCTGACTTTTCTCTCATTCCACACCTTGCTCCCTTCTGTCTCTGCCTCCCTCCCAGGTCACCTCTGCACCTGCAGAGTTGAAGGTTGGATGCAGGGGACACAAAGGAGGAGAAGCATCCTCTTGCCTGCATAGACATAACTTGGAGATGGTACCCTACTAATGGCAGACACCCTGCTAACTACTTCTCCCTCTGGGCACTCTGTGGCTTTCTCAGAGATGGTCCCAGTGGGGTCCTTGGATTGCAACTGCCTTGACAAGAAAACTGAGGCTCACAGCAGGTAAGTAATGGACTCTTCTCAGCCAGACATTATAATTCCTCCTTCCTGTGCCTCTGGTGCTCCACCTCCATTGCGGTGACATGGCTCCTCAGGCAATCCCGTTGGCTGGAATTTAAAAGGGCTCAAGGTCCACCCTTGCCTGGGTGAGCCAAAGCTGGTTTCTGAGGAGTCCTCCTTCCACCTCCCTCCACTGAGAGTGGAAAAACCCCAGTGCAGCTCTTCTTCTAGACTTGGTCACCTCAGATGGATCGAGCCGCAGCTTTCACTCTCATCCTTATGCTCCAGCAGGCATAGTTCAAGGCACTTGAGGCCCCCCGTGTCTCCTGGCAAATGAAAGGCAGAGGCAGAAACACTCCCTTTCTCCACTCCTAGAGGAGGAATTCACGCATCTCTCTGACATCTCTCTATGAAGACATCTTCTATTGCCTTGGCCCCTAACTTGATCTCTCTAAATGGGTGATGGCCTAAGGGTACCAAAATGAGTTTTGTGCAACCCTCTTTGAAAGTCTTGCATAGATATCCTAAACACCCTATTTTGGAATTGGGGTGTGTTTGGCCTTTTAAAGGCAGAAAGAGGCCATTTTAATAACCTGTTACATATCCATCACTATTATTAAGCAATGGGACAAATAAATGTTGAAGGGGTCTTTGCCTTAATTAGTACCCATTTCTAGAAACATGCATTACATATTAGCACAGAACTCTCAGGTCTACTCACCTTCACCCCAATGCTCTAGGTTATGGGAATTCTAGGAAGTCACAGCAGCAGGGAAGGGAGAGCATTTGGTGGCAAGAGAAGATCCAGCCATGTCAGCTTTCCTCAAATCGAAGCTCAGACTCTTATCAATTTGTTAGCATTGTGAATTTATAAACTGTTTTTTAGTTTTTCTCATTTCATATTCACGGTGACCCCTGCGAGTCTGTGTTGTTACCCCAATTACTTTCTACAGAGCGGTATACCGAAACTCAGGAAAGTTAAGTTCTTGTTTAAGGTTACGCAGCTGGTTTAGACCACGGAGCAACTTGAACTCTTTCCCTCTCTCTTGCCTGCCTGCACATGAACACACACAGTTTTAGCTTCTTCTTACCAAAACTTTGAGATGGAGTAGATTTTCAAAAGGCAATATTTTAAAAAAGCAGGCTAGATACTCCTGCTGGTCAGCCCCATAGTTCAAATTAAGAAGTTCCACTAGGTAATCAACCATATATTTGGAACTCTATATTGCAGAGTCTCTTACATACATGGTTTTCGAGGAATGCATTTCTCATGTTTAATGTTCTAGCTTGTTTCTGAGATTGGAGATAAGTCTCTGAAAATATTGGTCTAATAAGGAAGAAGCACTAAGCAAAAGGCTCCAGGCAGAAAATATCTGCAAGTTGGGTCGGACAGAGGTTTTGATTAGTTTCTGATTTATCATATGTTTAATTTTCAAAACAAATTAAAATATTTTCCCTCCATTTTATGCCCCAAAGCCTTGTGACTACTTATGGCAGTCTCCTTGGCA
>NW_012145639.1:0-1145 GCF_000956105.1 Propithecus coquereli
TTGTAGCACAATTCACAGTTGCAAAGGTACGGAATCAACTTAGGTGCCCAACAACTGGTAAGTAAAGAAAATATGGTATATGTATGTATACCTTGAAGTACTACACAACATAAAAAGGGATGCAATATACTCTGGGAGGCTGAGGCGGGTGGATTGTTTGAGCTCAGGAGTTTGAGACCAGTCTGAGCAAGAGCAAGACCCCGTCTCTACTGGGGATGGAAAGAGATTAGCTGGACAACTAAAAATATATGGAAAAAATTATCCGGGCACAGTGGCGCATGCCTATAAGTCCCAGCTACTCCGGAGGCCGAGGCAGAAGGATTGCTTGAGCTCAGGAGTTTGAGGTTGCTGTGGGCTAGGCTGACGCTATGGTACTCCAGCCTGGGCACCAGAGTGAGATTCTGTCTCAAAAAAAAAAAAAAAAAAGGCAATACAATAATGCCATTTGCAGCAACTTGGATGGAACTGGAGACCTTTGTCCTAAGTATCTCAGGAATGGAAAAACAAATAGCACACGTTCTCACTTATAAGCTGGAGCTAAACAAGGGGTATATATGGTCATAAACTGGTGTAATGGACATTGAAAATTAAGAAGGGGGACAGTTGGAGGGAGTTGAGAGATAAAATCTATCTATCAGGTACAACATACATTATTCTGGTGATGGGTACACTGAAAGCCCTGACTTCAGCATTATATAGTTCATCCATGTAACAAAACCTTTTACCCCTGAAATCTATTGACATTTAAAAACAGAAAACATTGGTGTGTAACTGCTTTAAGATGAGGAAGTTTTATTTGAGTAAATGGTACCTTATAAATATTCCCCCAAAATATCGTGTGCGTGTTGTGTCAAAGTGGAGTGTGTGTGTATATTCCACATAATTTTTCAGGGCACAGGATTTTTTCACAGCTTTTTATTAACTCCGCTGCTTCACTTTGAGGCTTTATTTTGGCTCTTCACCCTGTCATTTCTATGGCGTTTGTAATACCTTTTGATTTAATTGGAAATTAGAACTGACTTTTTAATGAAAAAAGTTTCCAATAAGATAATATTTTTAAAAAGTTAATTTTTCTAATCCTTGGCATGTGAGTGCTATTTTTTCCTCCAGTGTACGGCATTACGTGGAATACATTAATACGGACT
>NW_012145640.1:0-2579 GCF_000956105.1 Propithecus coquereli
GTGAGATAGTCCAGCTTACTCTACAGAAGGGTGAACAGCAAGAAATGCCAACCAAAAGTGATAGTATTTTAGGGACCAGGACAAGTCTATTTCCCATATCTTTCCCTGGTTACTTCACACTTAATTCTCACAGATGCACAGAGCCTTATTGTCAAAAGTGCTCTCTGAAAGCCATCATACTACCCACCCAACCTTAGCATAAGGAAAGCCTTTCCTTTTGGTTAAAACAATTCTGTTTCCACGGCCATATCCTTGGGGACAAAGGAAATGGCAGATCGCGTCATATTCTTGTCAGGGTAGTATATTCACTATGTCATGACCTTTCTAACACCTCCAAGGTAGAATACTCATCCTTATTTACATCACCTGGGAGTCTGTGGCTATAGTTACTTCACAGGGCTAAATACTTCATGTTTTCATTCCCCAAAGTAAAAACTAAACTGCTGTTTTTTTCATGTTCTCTGGCTTCCTGGATTCTATCCTTCTGTCTGCCTTGACATTCCACCCATGGGTCAATAACTTTTTACTGAGCATAAACTAGTCCCCAACTATTACCCTGAGAGGTAATATGATAGAAGACAGATGGATTTTTATCTCAAGAAAGTCATAGTCAGATGGTGGAGGAAAGTCCAGGCAATTTTGATGTTCCACCTTGGGGCCTGGAACAGAAGTTAACTGACCTCGAGTCTTGCAGAAAAGGTGGGAATTCGCCATGTGAAAAAGGAAGGGGTGAGGACAGCACCCCAAATACAGAGACATTGGTCACCATGATCTGCAGAACTGTGTGGCTACAGCCTGAGATAAAGAGTGAGGCTTTAGAGACAAGATGGAGACAGGACAGGGCCTTTTCATCCAGTGACTTGTGCTACAGGTCATGAAAAACCATTGAAATGCTTCATCAGGGGAGTGGCAAGGTCAGATTTGCATTCTAGAGTCCACAATGGGAGCAGATATAAAAGACTGATTGGACAGAAGACTGGAATGAGGCAGGGAGACCAGCCTAGACACTATCATAGTCTTCTAGAGTCCTAGCCTGGCCTGCACTGCACTAGTGCAGCAACAATGCCAGGTAAGAGATAGTTATTAAGATGATTGGATTCGGAAGATATCAGCATCTCTAAATTCTTTTCTGTCCTTCTGAGTGTAATCCACAGTCTAGGACCTCTGTCTTTATCTGATGGTCACTGTTGACCACGCGTAGTCTGGACTCCGGGTAAGTGCTCGATCTGTTCCTTCAAGCTTTCTTAACCCACATGGACTCCAGACTCCTGACCTTGCTACTTCCCAGGCCATTTGGGGTCTAAGTTGATCCTGAAATTATTCTGAATTATGTACAATTCAAAGTTCCCCTTCATTTTATTGGTTCATAGTCACTTATTTGTAATACAAAAAAAAATAAAAAATAGTCTAAAAACCCAAGTATTTTCATAAGTTTGAGCAAATTCATTTGGCTACCAAGTTAGACCTCAATTGATGTGAAATCTTAATGTAAATCCTAAAATGTTTTGTCACAGAAATATTAATGTATTTGATTGCAAGGTGCTGGCCTGGATCCTTCTAGGAGTAGAGACGCTGCACTATCATTCTGAAATCCAAGAAACTCTGAATCTGGCTTTTAGGGTTGAAAAGCAGGATTATGGGCCTATATCTGCATTTTCCCCTCATGCCTTTGAGGCAGAAGCAATGACTATGACCAGTATTTTCAAGGTGCAGTGATCTAATTGAATGTCTCAGTTATTTCCATCAATCCAGTTGCACTTTTAAACTCATCAAGGAACTCCACTGAGATAGCAGCTGCTTCATTTAAAATGCTCAGAAATATATCTGCCAGTTTTTTAAAAAATATGGTTTCAAAGACCTATTTAACCTTTTCACTGATATTTCAAAGCAACAATTTATTCAATTAAAAGGCAACATTTAAAAACAGATAATATTTTTTTACAGTATCTTAGCAACAGGTGATTGAACCCATGCCTAGAACAAAGAGTTGAGATTTTTGCCAAAATGACCACATACTGATGATATCTTCCTTCTAACAAAAGGAATAAATCTAATATTGTTTTGGACAAGTTGTGCTGGATTGCATCACCATGTGAAATCCTAACAGAGCCACTATAGGGGTAGGGCACAGAGAGAGTGAAGGTTAAGTCCTATAGTTCCTTATAGCTCTTGAGAGACAAAAGCACATACTGTGAGCCCCTTCATGCCTAAGCTTCAACTCAGGTGCCTAAAGTGACAGTGATCAAGAGAGTTTATTCTCATGGTCCGGGGTCATTCAGAACTCAATTGTCCCTCAGGAACTTTGAAGACAGAGAGCTCTGCTCTCTACTCCCTGTATCCTCCCAAAGCTGGGGGTTTACTTAGAATCAGTGATTCTTAACCCGTTGAGAATTTGACATAAGCCTCGCTGTAGAAAACTGTACCTCTGAAATGCACATAAAAATATTTATATGATTTCTGAGGGTTTATAGAATGAGGTAAGCTCAACTTGGAACCCCATAATTGTCCACGATGCCCTGGTTATAAATCCCTCTGTTCCTTCTTGCCAGCCTCAGTGGAACCAGGAAGATGCATGGTGA
>NW_012145641.1:0-1275 GCF_000956105.1 Propithecus coquereli
TATAACAAGTAAAATAAGTGGCTTTACTTAAGAATTTGAAGAGAAATTAATGACTCAATTTATATAATTGATGTTAATGAGCTAACTCATGCTTATCACTTCTGTGCCTTTTAAAACCTTTCGGATCTGTGAGAAAACGTACAATGACTTTTACTTATATTTCAATTGAAAATGTTCTAGTGAATCAGACAAGAGCTT
The DNA here is from genome assembly GCF_000956105.1 of Propithecus coquereli. Classification (NCBI taxonomy): domain Eukaryota; kingdom Metazoa; phylum Chordata; class Mammalia; order Primates; family Indriidae; genus Propithecus; species Propithecus coquereli. Next base: position 199 of record NW_012145641.1, read on the forward strand.
CAAGTTTTATTTATTTGTCAGCATGGATAGATAATAAATTCTTTGACAACAGCACTGGTTTTACAGCATTCTATATTTTGTTTGAGGTAAGTTGTACCATTTACACTATCAAAATGATACAACAGATTATACCACTGGTTTCACAGCCATTGTTCCCTTATGTTTGCAAATATTTTCATTTTAGAACATCATACCCGAATTACTGGAATATTATATGTTCGTAAATGGCCTCTTTCTGAAAGCTATTCATAGGAAAATGTTCCCTTTCTTTCATTGTCCAAAAGCTTAGTTATTTAGTGAAAAGTCTATATCTGCTGAAATGTATTTGCTACACAAACACACACACACACAGAAATCATCCAAATGCAAATAAAAACAGAATTCTTGATATAGCCTTATCAAATCCAGAACAAACAAAAATGTCTGGCATGGTTTTTGGCCTTCAATCTAGTAAATGAATGAACTATGGAAAATAAAGGATAAAAAATGAAACTGGGCAAACAGGGAAGACAAAGCAGGACAAAGAAAGCCTTTGTGTTCTTGGGAGCATATTAGAGATAAAAAGAAAATATAAATCAAACTGAGAAAATGTCCTTTGAGTGGCTTCCTGATGGAATGACACAATCACATGTTGAGAGCCATACGGGAGAGTTCAAACAGTTTTAGACCAGAGCCCAGAGGGCAATGAGGAGCCTGGCTGGGAGAGTAATTTGTTTTGTTTCTTGGAAGGCAGGCCAGAATGACTGATGCCTTGACAGTTCCTGCTGGCTGATCAGCAACTTCCCCCACTTTCCTTAACCTCTTAGGAGAGATAAGACTAGAAGGGCAGAGGCTGTGTAGGAGGTGATGACAGGGAATAACACTCAAAGTAGAAAGAGAGCCTGACATTACAAGCACATTCTAGGCAGGCACAGAAGCTTCAACTGATTGAGCTGTTTAGACGGTTTTATGCGGCAGCTTTTACCAAGCTCTGCTTCTTCAAACAGAAGAAACTTGTCTTTCCATTGATATTAGGAAAATGTTGGGGTTTTTTGACAAAAATTTGTGATACTACTTCCTTATTTCTTTTACGGAACT
>NW_012145642.1:0-1268 GCF_000956105.1 Propithecus coquereli
GAGATATTCTGTATGAAAAAAAATTAACCTTGACCCCTACCTCACAGGACATACAAAAATTACAGAAGTAGTACAGACCTATACTGTGAAAAGCAAAACAGTAAAAACTTCTTTAAAAAAATAGACTATCTTAACAACCCTGAAGTTGATCATGATTTCTTAAACAGAATGCAAAAAACGCACTAACCATAAAAGAAAAAAATGATTTACTGGATTTCATTAAAACTAAGAACTTCTCTTCATCAAAAGACATTATAAAGAAAGTGAATAAGCAGTCCACCCACCGGGAGAAGACATCTGAAGTAGACATATTTGACAAATCAGTAACAAAAGGCAAACAACCCAATTAAAAAATGAGTTAAAAGACTGAACAAGTATACTTCACAAAAAATATCCAAATAACCAGTAAGTATATGAAAAGATGCTCAAGATAATTACTTGCCAGGGAAATGCAAATTAAAACCAGTTTACCAATACACACCCACCAGAATAGCTCAAATTAACAAGACTGGCAGAACAGTACTAAGTGTTGACCAGGATGCGGAGCAAGTGTAACTCTCATTGCTGGTGCAAACTGCTGGTAGGAATGTAATTTGGTTCAACCACTTTGGGAAAATTGTTTGGCAATATCTATTGGTTAAACATACACCTACCCTATGACCCCACTCCTTGATATATACCAAAGAGAAATGAATGCAAATGTCCATCAAAAGACATATACAAGAATGTAATAGCAGCTTTATTCATAAATAGTCAAACAATGGAAACAACCAAAATATCCATTAACAGGAAAATGGATAAACTGCAGTATATTCATACAATGGAATACTACACAGCATTAAAAAAGAAACTACTCACACCTACAACTACATGGATAAAGCTCATAGACATCGTGTTAAGTGGAAAAAGCCAGCTACAAAAGAGTATATACTGTATGACTCTGTTTATAGGAAGTTCAAGTACAAGCAAAACTAATAATCCACGATGACAGAAGTCAAAATAATCATTACTTCTGGGAAGGGAAAGGCAAGGAATTGACTGAGAAGGGGCACAGGAAAATTTTAGAGTGAGAAAATGTTCTAGACATTGATCTAGAAAGTGATTACACAGATGTAAACACACTAAAAATTCATTGTACAGTATTGTACACAAGATTCATGCACTTTACTAGGAATGTTACACCTTAACTAAAAATAGATATAACTAAAACAAAAACCAAAAAAAGAGGCACAAATGACTTCAAAGAAAAACAGTTTACATGACTATAA
>NW_012145643.1:0-1284 GCF_000956105.1 Propithecus coquereli
CATGTACTAGAAGAATGCATAGTGAATTCTTCTTTAACCTCAACGTAGGGAAATTTTTAAAAGTATGACTCAAAATAGAGAGGCATTATAAGAAAAAATATCAATAGATTTGATTACATAAAAATTTTAACATTTGTATGACAAAAGCACTATAATCAAAATTATAATCAAAATACAACTAGCAAACGGGAAGAAATATTTGCAGTATATACTATGACCAAAGGGCTAATATCCTCAATGTGTATTTAAGAAAAAAAAAAACTTCTAAAAATTGAGAGGCAAAATATAAAAAACCCATTAAAAATGGGGGAAAGATAGGAACAGACAACTCACAAAAAAGGTTATAAAAATAGCCCTCCACCACATGAAAACACACTCAAGTTCACTCCTAAGTAGAGAAATGCAAATAAAACAACACTAAGATACTATTTCTCACTTATCAGACTCCCAATGATTAACAAGTATGGTAACACACGCTGTTGGTGAGGCTGCAAGCAAACGGGCACCCCTATGTAACTGGTGGCACTGCAGACTCAGAAAACCCTGCTGGGATCAGGTTTCAGCAATACCTAACAAAAACATATATGCACTTATTTTTTTCCAGTTTTTGTTGCGCGGGCTAGAGTGCCGTAGCATCAGCCTAGCTCACAGCAACCTCAAACTCCTGGGCTCATGCGATCCTCCTGCCTCAGCCTCCTAAGTAGCTGGGATTACAGGCATGCGCCACCATGCCCGGCTAATTTTTTCTATTTTTAGTAGAGACTGGGGTCTCACTCTTGCTCAGGCTGGTCTCGAACTTCTGAGCTCAACCAGTCCTCCTGCATTGGCCTCCCAGAGTGCTAGGATTGCAGGTGTGAGCCACTGAGGGTGAGCACCCAGCCTTTTTCCAGTTTTTTATTTTGATAAAATATACATGCCAAAATTTACCATTTTAAGTGTACAGTTAAGTGGCATTAAGTACATTCACAATGTTGAATTCATTCATTTCCAGAGCAATTTCATCATCCCAAACAGAAACTCTATACCCATTAAATACTATCTCCCCATTCTTCTCTCTTCCAGCCCCTGCTAATCACCATTCTACTTTCGTTCTCTATGAATTGGACTACTTTAGGTAACTCCTATAAGCGAAGTCATACAATATTTGTCCATTTGTGTCTGGCCCACTTTATATAACATAATATTTTCAAGGTTCATTTATATTGTAACATGTATCAGAATTTCCTTCCTTTTTGAGGCTGAATAATATCCCCCCCAGTATGTATATACCACATTAAAAAAAAA
>NW_012145644.1:0-5487 GCF_000956105.1 Propithecus coquereli
TTTCTAGGCAAGTAGAGTTGGTCACTGCAAATCCACATTCTTAATAAGCCAGAAAGTCCTGCAATGGGTTAGTATAAAATAATCTACAAATATTTACTGAGCACCTTTTATCTGTGAAGTATTCTGCCTAAGCTAACAGAGATAAAAAATATATATATATGAATAAATCATGGTCTCTGACCTCAAAGAACTTCACTTTATTTTTGAAGAAGGAACATTTACACATAGAAAGTTAAATTGCAATACTATTAATTAAATTTTCTGTCTCAGTGCAATTAAATTACCTTTTCCAGCAGAAGAAATGGATGTGCTTAAAATATATACACACAATGTTCAGAGTAAAACCGTTCAAGCCTTCTCACCAAATGCGTTGAGATCTTGGGTGGGCATTTTGGCGTTAGGAGCGTTATTAAGTGACCAAGGAAATACATGAGACTTTACTCATTGAGCAATCGATGTCAATTTCTCTGGGGCCGGCATCTACTCTCCAGCGGTGGCATGCCTCTGGACTGCTCCACACTCAGCCATCCGTAATATTTACTGAGTTCCTACTATGAGGGAGGCACTGTTCTAGAAGCTGGAAATACTCTGGAGCTGATTTGCAATGGCTTGCAAGGGTGAATTCTGTGCATCTGTCTCCAAGTCTTCATCCTCTGAAATCACATTAGTGGCTTGAAATGGGGCAGGGTGGGAGTGTTTAGCAAGCTATCAATCGTGGCTTTTTTCTTCGTCTTTTCTAAAAAGTTGGTTGTTAAACATTTACCAGCACACTACTGGGTACTCTGAGAACTAAACAAAGTCCCTGCTCCTATGAAACTTACATTTTAGAGGCTCATGCAGATAAATAAATATGTTATAAACTCTCAGGAAATGCAAAGTACTGAGAATAAAAGATAAAACAGAGTGAGAGGCTAGCCAGCCGTGGGACACGGTGCCTCTATCTTGTGGTTGATGGAGGCCTCTCAGAGAAGGGGGCATTTGAGCTAAGGGGAGAACGAGGTGAAGAAGATCTGAAATGTGCTCTGTAGATATGTGTGTTTCCCAGGTCCTTTGTTGTCATCAAAGTGGAATCATGATTGAAAAACATTCTAATGAGACCCCTGAATCAAACATAGCAGCAAACATAGCTATTTTACAATTACTGACCAGCTTGCAAAAAGCAAATTGACTTTTGGTATCAGTCACCTGCTTCTGTTGGATAAAGGTCTGGTCAGGAAGAATGACGTCATACTTGTCAGGATGAAACATCACTGAATCTGACTAAGACCCAGTCCGTGAGGGCTGGATCACAGCATAAACACAAATGGTCCCCTCCTTCCCTTCCCTGTCACCCCAGCAGCCTCCAGCTCCCTCTTCTTTCTTGGGCAGAGCACCTCTCACGCCCTCTTTGGCTTCAGCCATGGCCAATCTGCCCAGACTCGTGGGGCTCACCTTCCACTGCGAGCCCTTCAAGTACTTTTCTTTTTCCCCATCAGAGACAGTTCTTCCTCTTAAAGTCCAATTTTACAGATGAGGAAACTGAATGATGAAGCTGTCAAGCAAATTATCCAAGCTTCAAGTTCATCAGTGGAAGAACTGGGACTTGAACTCAAATGTGCCTCATCACTAGTCAGCAAACTCAGTCACTACACTTGGACTTGGCTGACTCCGTGGTTGGATTTCTGAAAAGCAGGAGGTGATTTGCAAATGTTTACATCTAAGTGCTTTTTAAAGAAATAATTGTAACCCAGATGTGAGATGAGTCCTTTCTTGCCCCCATAAATTGTTTTAAAACTTCCAATTCCAATGGAGGTCCAAGGTCTTCCCCAAGATTTTGGCTCATTTTCTAGAGATTAATATTTTGGACCTTTTCTGTATTTTGAGATCCTATTTTCTCAGCTGCTACTTCTTTCCTGGTAAGAGAAGTCCTCAGTTTGCTACCAAGAACTGACTTCTATCCAGAGCAAAGCAAGAGGCAAAGTTACCCGGTGAGACGTTGAGGCTGGTGTGAAAGGCAGTCCCAACTTTAGCATAAGCTTGTTATAAATGCACTTTACTGGTACTATAATCAGGTTCTTATTTCTCGATCTAGTTGCCAAGACTCTTAAAAGAAAATCTTTACAAAGCAATGAGGACATCAAAAGTTTAGGTTCATCATAGCTCCTTGATCCATGAGGCTCGTCACTCTTGCAAACAAGAGAATGGGGTGAGTGTGGTACATTCTATTCCCAGTGACCCCGTGTTGGCTCTAGATAAGCACTGATTTTTTATTCTTGGCCACCATCATTGCCTATTTGTTCTAGAATATAATTGGGGGCCACAGGCTCACTACCATGTAATTCCTCAATTGCACTGACCACATTTCAAGTGCTCAGTATCCACATGTGGCTAGTAATTACCATATTAGATCACACAGACATAGCAACATTTCTATCTTTGCAAAAAGTCCTATTGGACAGCACTATTCTACAGTGCAACTTCATTTTCCCTTAAAAAATATCTGGATATTTAACCAATTCCAAGCTTCTGACATCTTCTTCTTTCCCCCAGATTTCTCAAACATATATAGAGAGGGAAGGAGAGAAGCAGTATTGCATAGAAGTTAAGATCATGGGCTTTGATGTCGGTCAAACCTGAGTTCAAGGTCTGACTCTGTCTTCTGTTTTGACCTTAGTCATATCCCTTAACCCATCTAAGCTCCACCGTACACCTGTGTAAGAGAGAAAGAGAGATAATGACACTTGCCTCACAGGGTAGTTGTGAAGATTAAATGAGATATTGCAACAAGGTGTTCAGTCAGTCAAGTGCTCAATAATGTATGGCTATTTTTGCTACTGTCAATCGTTTTAACTCACCAGTGGGGCGAAGACAAGAATGTTCACCCAATAGTCCATAGCGGCCTCTCCTTTCCCAGTTCCTTTGCAGCAAGGCAGGTGATATGCCTAGTGCTGCTTCGAGGGATATAACGTGTGTCTCTTCTGGACTGCGGAATGCAAAGCCCCCCCCCCCATGTAATCCTCTAATTCTCTCGTTTCCTTTGATGGCCACGAATAAAGGCCATGGGCTCAGCTGCCAGAGTCCTGGGATGAAGCAACTTGGATCACTGAGTCACAGCAGGGAGTTGTTCAGGAGAGTTGCCTGACCTGCAGAGGACTTTGTGTGAGCAGGGAGTTCAAAAATTAAACCACTGCAATTTGGAAATAGTTGTTTTTCTATAGTGGAAGGATTGAACTCATTTGAGGCAATTCGGTGGTCTCTAATTCTGCCTTCATCTATCTAGACCCCAGTTCAACCTACTGAGGCTGGATAATGTTTTTTTATATGGAGTTATGTGTTTTATATTCTTGGACTTTGTTTTTATCCTCAACCAGACTAGACCAAGAGTTCATTAATCCTCAGAGAACAGTCATAAGAGCAGAAGTGCAGAGAATAAGCTTTTCTGATTTCAAAATTCTGGACATTTGAGTATCTAAAAACCACAATGAGAGAGCAAAAAGTTTATGTCCTAACCCATGTATTGGGAATCAAGGATGAAAAGCCGATTGCCTCATTCCCCGTGAGTTTCAGATTCCCCAAGGCTACAGTGAGGAAGAGGAGGAGGTGGCAAAAGAATTGCTCAGGACCTCCAGGAAGAGGACTGAGTTCCAGTTCTGCCGACTTGACTGAGTGATCGCGGGCAAGTTATACGAATTTTCTGAGTCTCACTTTCCTCAGCTGTAAAATAAAGAACAAGAACATGTCAGAAAATTCTTAAGGTGCTAGATGATGACAGTGTAGACCAGCTGTAGTCAATATATCTTTCAAGGAGGGAAGAAATATTCTATATCTGCATAGCCACTGGCCACATGTGCCTGTTGAGCACTTGAAATGTGGCTAGCGCAGCTGAGGAATTGATTTTTAATTTTAGTAAATTCTAATTCATTTAAATGGCCACATGTGGCTGGTGGCTACCATCTTGGCCTGTGCAGGTCCACACGAAATTTCCCCATCCCCGTGGCTTGGCTCTGCAAATGCTCCAGAACTTAGACACACAATTATAAATCGACCGAGGAACCATGAATTGACTGAGATTGTTTCTTCCAGCCAGCAGCATAAAAGCTTGCTATAAAAATTAATTTGTTATTGAAAAATAACATTTCTTTCACACTTGGTTTCTGAATCCTCTCCAGTGCCTTAATGTGGGGACCTATTTCCTTCTGAGAATACTCGGGCGCCCAAATGAATTAAACTGCTGGCTTTACTCCTGAGCATCAGGCTCGTGTTGGTAACTTTCACACCAGCTAGGAAATCTGTTTTGAGGCCGAACAACTGGTTGTTGAGGAGGGGGCCACTCCCAGTCATAACATGTGGCTCCATCAGCCCCTGAGCACTGGCATGTGGCCATCTACACACACCCACCACCAGGTGCCAGAGGAGCTCCAGCTCTTTGATTTAATTGTTGTCCTCCTCTTGCTGCATTTGAATCTTCCTTGCATTGGCTCACTCCCTTAGATGGATCTGAGACAGAGAGTAATTGTCCACCATGAGTCACTCTTACAGGAAAGGCAGAAAGATAAAGCAGCAAAGAGAGAAAGGGAGATGCACGTGTGTTTATGTTTCTCAGTTCTCCGTGGTTTGATTGAAATGGATCAAGGAATGGAGAGAAAATGTCGCCCTACCAGCTGTCATTGCTGAGTGTTTCTCTGTGACAAGGCACAAGAAAGCAGGCAGGCTAATGGCCTCCTCTCTCTTGGGCCTGGAACTCCCTATGACCTGGGACTTGGCAAACTCTTCCCCTTTCATCAGTCACAGTGTTCCTGAGGCCCCTCCTCTTCCAGGAAGTCCTCCCCAAGCAAAGGAGAAAAGCAACTACAGCCCTTCGCCATCCACCAGCCATCGCAATCCAATCTAAGGGAAGGAGCTCGGCCCTCCCTCCTATCCCATTTGTGTTTGTGGTAGATAATGGCAATTAATTTGCTCATCTACCAAAGAAATTAGGTCCTTGTATTTGTCTCCATCTGCGCTCACTGAAAGCTCCTGGAGAGGAGGAGTATATTCATAAACTCCCTCTGTACAGCACTCCATGAGATGAGTGGGTTGCACCATCATGCTTCTACATTTGCAATGATACACTATGATTTTGAGGCCCATCCTCCCCCAAAACCACAAAAAAGATAATTCGCAGCTGGATAAAGAAGGCTATGTTCAACATGGTATTTATAAAAGTGCTTTGTAACAAGTAAGGATACAGCACAGGTGTGGGAGGCTTTGGGTTCTAGATCACTTCCCTGGCCTAACTCGAACTCCTTACCTTTTTCTGCCACTGAAGGAAGGATATAAGGCTAATTGTATGATATGTAAATTTGTCTCAATAAATCTAAAAGAAAGAGAAAGAGAGAGAGATAAAGGTAGGGTGAGAGTGTCATAGGCATGACCTTTAAACCTCTCAAATTTATACAAACTGAAAGCCCTGTACAAACATTAGTATTTTAGTAGCATCAAAACATTATTGGCAACAAGTCTTATGAC
>NW_012145645.1:0-697 GCF_000956105.1 Propithecus coquereli
CCACAGAATTTTAATAAATTAGTAAGTGGTTTCCCAGCCCACTTCAGGTTAAGAAAAGCAAATTAAGGGTAGAGTACAATCCCACAACACAGGAATACAACAAAGTAGCAGTTGACAATATAACCAAGAATCAGGGGATAGAGAATCAATGAAAGTGGATACAGTGACCACATACACAGCTGTTGGCAATGTGGTAGTCTTGGTTACAACCTAGCTTGATAATTTATGTCCAAAATAATGGTTATAAATAATAAAAATGGTCCAATAATGTCTAAAATACTGTTTAGTAAGACAATGTAGTGACTCATAAAGATGAGAAAGTTTTTTAAATATCGAAAAAGGGAATGATAACTTGAGGTTTTGAATATTAAGTTATTATTTTTGGTGTCCTTTAAAATTCAATTACATGGAATATTGGAGTCCCTAATAATGTTGAATAATAGAGGCATTATTTAATATATTGGATGCAAAATTGAGCCAAATTTTAATAATACAAAATAGTCCATTTATTTTGGCAAATACAAAAAGCATCTAATAAGAGGTTATAAGAGGATATGTCCACAGGCATCTATTCAAATAGTCTTTCAGTTAAGTACTTCTGCCACATGAACCAGTACTAAGGGGCTATAAATTCCTTTCCACATTTATTTAAAACATCGTAAAGTAAACACAGTATGAAACTGTGTAAAGAACATGT
>NW_012145646.1:0-1384 GCF_000956105.1 Propithecus coquereli
CTGCTTTAACATCGTGTGTGAATCTAATGGCCCAGATCTCATCAAAGAACACTGCAGAAGGGAAGTCTGGCACTTTCCTCCCTGAGTTTAGGATGAAGCATACTTCTTTGTCATCTCTCTCTGACAGGAGGAGGACTTTTTCCCCTGGCCTTCCTTACACCGAAGGTGGAACTCTTCGTGAATCTCTGCTCTGAGAAGGTTTCAGTCTCAACTCCCCGCTTCAAATGGGTCTGGCTTCACCTCCTGCCCCCACGTGGGTGTTAAAACCCAGGTCCCTGCATTGCCGAGGTTGATGTCCCATGCAGAGTTCTGGAGTGACGTGCCCGCTGCTTTAGTCTTCACCTTTGTTCCTGACCCCTGGGCACCCCTCCCTCCCATTTTCTTGGAAGTCCAGTTTGACGGGATGTTTGTAAGAGTTCGTGTGGCTTTTCTGCATGGCTATCGTGGGAAGGGTTTGCTTTCACTAATTCACTATATTCTCTGATCTGGAAGTTTCTACCCTCTTTGTCCTCTACCTCTTTTTCTTTTCCTTCACTTTTTTTTTAAAAAAATAAACTTTATCTTGGAATAAATTTAGATTTACGGAAAAGTTGCAGAGATAGTGTGGAGAGCTCCTGGACACCCTCGCCCCATTTCCCCTAATGTTAACATCTTACTGAACTAAGAAATGAACACAGGTACGACAACATGAACTAAACCCCAGGCTTTATTGTTTTCTTTTCTTGTTCCCAGATCCAACTTAGGATACCCATTATGTTTACTCTACCTACGCGTTTCACTTGACATCAAATACCGTAGCTAGGATTGGATGGGATTATTAGACGAAGTTGGTGAGAATTGGCTAGAATTGGTCAGAATTCTCTGGCGTTGTTGGATAATTTGCCAAATATCATCACCCTTACCTCCTCTCCTTTTTCCTTCCTCACATCCAATCTGTTCTCGAGTCTTGTCTATGCCATCTCCTAAACACCACTCTTATTTTTTCTTTCTTTAGCCTCCCTGCCCTGCCCTCTCTCACCACCACCTTCTCCACTGCCTCCTAGCTGCTCTGCCTGCCCTGTCCCACCTGCCACACCCAGGGGTGTCCTTTCTTTTTTGACCTTCTCTCCCTGAAACCCTCCTGGCGTTCCCATTGCCCTTGGGAGCTGCTTGCCTTTGGCTTACCGGCCATTCCTCGCCTCCCCTCGCTCCGGACGTGCTCAAACTCTTGCCATTTCTCACACATGTGTCCAGACCTTTGCAGATACATCCCTCGACCTGACTGCGGCCAATTCCCGGTTCTCCTTCGAGTCTCAGCTGCATGGTGACTTTTCAGGGAAGATGAGGTAGGAGCCTCTGGTAAATGCTCCTAGAGTCCCCTGCACCCCGACTTTCAAAAGTCCCC
>NW_012145646.1:12619-13140 GCF_000956105.1 Propithecus coquereli
TAAACCCCAGGCTTTATTGTTTTCTTTTCTTGTTCCCAGATCCAACTTAGGATACCCATTATGTTTACTCTACCTACGCGTTTCACTTGACATCAGATACCGTAGCTAGGATTGGATGGGATTATTAGACGAAGTTGGTGAGAATTGGCTAGAATTGGTCAGAATTCTCTGGCGTTGTTGGATAATTTGCTAAATATCACCCTTACCTCCTCTCCTTTTTCCTTCCTCACGTCCAATCTGTTCTCGAGTCTTGTCTATGCCATCTCCTAAACACCACTCTTATTTTTTCTTTCTTTAGCCTCCCTGCCCTGCCCTCTCTGACCACCACTTTCTCCACTGCCTCCTAGCTGCTCTGCCTGCCCTGTCCCACCTGCCACACCCAGGGGTGTCCTTTCTTTTTTGACCTTCTCTCCCTGAAACCCTCTGGGCGTTCCCATTGCCCTTGGGAGCTGCTTGCCTTTGGCTTACCGGCCATTCCTCGCCTCCCCTCGCTCCGGACGTGCTCAAACTCTTGCCATTTC
>NW_012145646.1:13190-16040 GCF_000956105.1 Propithecus coquereli
CACACACATACCTAAATTTTACAAAATAATAAAAGTAACATATGCTCATCACAGAACACTTGGAAGATGTTAATACTTTGGTACATTTTTCCTCATGTCACATTTGTTTGCAGTGATTTTTAAAAATGAAATTGTGATGATATCATACTCTGTATACTAGTCAGATCTCTGATTTCTAAAGACTACAGACTGTGAACATTGCTCCCATGTCATTGTACGTTTTTGTAAGCATTGTTTTAAATAGCTCTTGAATCCTCTACTGAGTGGCCCTCCTAGAGTTTATTTAATCATTCTCTTATTTTTGGATAATTAGATTGCATCCCTATTTTTTTAAAACTATTACAGACAGTTCTGACATGAACAGCTTTGTGCATAGAGCTTTTTCGGCATTTCTGTCGGTTTTCCAAGGAGAGGTTTTTAAGGCTTTGTTACAATTTGCTAAACTGCCTCCTGAAAGCAATTTATGCGCCCACGGTAATGTCTGAGAGCGCTCCTCTCACCGTGCCCTCGCTGATGCTGAGCGTTATCAATTTCACGGCAATCTTTGCAAATTTTATAAGCAAAAAATGGTTATCTTATTTTGATTTGCAATTCTGGGCTATCTGGTGAAGGTGCACATTTTTTTCCCACGTGTTTATTGACAAGCTATAGCCAAGGCTATTTATGTCTTCTGCCCATTGAACTCCTGGGGTTTAGGATTTTTTCTTAATTCTGAAAAGGAATAGATTTAAAAAAAAAATACCCCGTGGTTGAGATAATAAGGCTCTCTCAAGTCTCAGCCCCTCTGAAGGCTTCTTAGGAGATGCTTTATTTGGAAATCACGACTCAGGATGACTGGCGGGGGAGGCAGGCTGAGTGCCTTCTTCGTGTTAGGTTGGGTGGCTCACCTGTGGCGCAGGCGGTGGGCCGTGGGGAAATTTGTTAGACTGGGGCTGGGAAGCCTGGATCCTGGTCCTGGCTTCGTACCTGTCCTGCGGTGGGTCTCTGGCACATTCTTTCCCTTCGTGACCATCAAACCAGCTGATCTCTGGGGTCCCTTTTGCAGCCACCCACCCAGGGGTAGGTGAAAGCCACCCTCCTGTGGAATCTTTGCCTTCAAGCCACTGTAATGGTTGGCTGAGCTTGTGGAATAATAAAGTAGTGGACAACATTCACTGAGCATTTATGATGTGCCAAGCACATAGAGGGAAACTGAGGCTCGGACAGGTTAAGTGACTTGCTCAAGGTCATCCTGCAAGTAAGTGACAGAGTAGGGATTTAACCCAGGCCTCCCTAACTCCAAAGCCCGTGTGATGCGTCATTATGAGAAATCAGCAGGGCTAAGAATGGTTAATGGTCTTTAACACACCTTTATAGCACCGGGGTTGCTGAGCCCATTAATTGGGCCAAATAAATTTCACCAAGTACTTGGTACAGATGGATTGTGTAATAGCATGATTATTAGTGATTAGCTCAGGGTTTTATAACCTGGTATGATAGGCTTTAGGGGTCTAGTGAATCCCCTGAAATAAAAATGCAAAGTCAAAAGTGTGTGTGTGTGTGTGTGTGTGTATGTGTGTGTCTACGTGTGTGTCTCTGTGCACTTTTCGGGGGAAGGAAGGGACAGTTGCTTTAATCGAGACAACTATGCCAAGCAGGCTGGCTCCAGGCCATGCTTCCCAGGCCTGGTCAGAGCCACTGGGTTTTCCCATTTGACCAGAACCAGTGCCTCCCCCAGCCCCAGCGGCGGTGCTGAAGGGTCCTGGTTAATCCCGCGGTCCTGGCCGACCGTCCTCCAGTGCATGCCAGCACCCAAACTGGAGCCAGTTGGTTCCGAGTTTGCTCTCTTAACCCTCTTCTATACGGCAAAGGGAAAAAGCTCTCCCTGGGGAGGTGGGTGGGTTTAATATCCTCGGCCTGTCCCCGCTTCTCTCTGGGCCTCAGGCTCCTCCTTTCTTGATGGGGAGCACAGGTTTAGGAGGACATCGCTGTGGTGCCTGAAAGTGGCACTGGCCAAGAAGGTTGTAGGACCCTTTGTAAGGCCGAGTCTTGTTGAGCTCTCTGTGGGGACCTTTTGCCACTGCCGACTACACAGAGAGCCTCAGCCGAATCACTCCCTGGGGTCAACTTTTGCAGCAGCCTCTTGCTTAGCTTGGATGAGAAGCGGCAAATCATTCCCATCTTTCCACTTGTGACCAAGGACGCTTGTTGGTGAGAACGTAGTGAAGTTTGTCCAAGGATGGCTGGAATGACTCACCAGGAGTACAGTTCATGCTGGTGCTAAACCGCTTCCCCCACTTCCACTCATCCCCAAACTACTTGGCTTCCTAAATACTCATCTTAGAGATGGAAATAGGGTAACCAACCCATCCCGGTGTGCCCGGGACTACACCAGTTTTAAAACTGAAAATCCCACGCTCCGTGTACCCCTACAGTTCCCAGAAAGCTGGAATGGTTAGTCACCCTCGAGCAGTGAGGGGCAACTTTGCCCCCCTGGGGACACTGGGCAATGCCTGGAGACATTTTCGGTTGTCACAACTGGGGGTGGGGGTGCTACTGACATCTAGTGGGTAGAGGCCAGGGACACTGCTAAACATCTGACAAAGCACATCTCCCCACAACAAAGAGTGACGCAATCCAAAATGTCGTGGCGCCAAGGTTGAGAAACCTTGTCCTAGACAGAAGGCAGAACTCCAGCAATGAAAAATAATCCCACAGAGCTGCAACCCAAAGCATCACAGCAAACACCCACATGTCTTAGCTTTCTGTATTTTCTTTAAAAAAAAATTAAGCCACAGCCCACGCAACTAATTAGAAGTATAGTTTGGGCCGGGCACGGTGGCTCACACCTGTAATCCTAGCACTCTGGGA
>NW_012145646.1:17640-18183 GCF_000956105.1 Propithecus coquereli
GTCTCAGCTGCATGGTGACTTTTCAGGGAAGATGAGGTAGGAGCCTCTGGTAAATGCTCCTAGAGTCCCCTGCACCCCGACTTTCAAAAGTCCCCATGAATTCCTGTGTTTTCCTCCGCACCGTCCCTGTCAGCATCTGTCATGATCATTCCTGTCCCCTAATGCCGTGGCACATAGTAGGTACACAACGACTAGTTTTGAATGAATAAATACATGTAGGGACTCAAACACCACTTTTTTTTGGAAAACCATGAGAAGACTGTGTGCCCCACCCGTGTGTCCTGATACCTGGGAAACTGGGAATCCAGACGCTAGGATGGCATTCCTGGAGGTTTGCGCCCAAGCCCTGAAGGCAGGTTGCCCGATCCTGGTTGTCCAGATTGTTTAAGACAAGATTGCTGTGAAGGGCAAGATCCGCATCCTCTGGGAGCAGTGTAGACTCCCAGACCCCACCCCAGACCCACTGACTCCGAATCCGCATTTTAACAGATCTCCTGGGCAAACTCAGCATTCTCTGGGAGCAGTGCAGACTCCTAGATCCCA
>NW_012145646.1:18233-18991 GCF_000956105.1 Propithecus coquereli
GTCTCAGCTGCATGGTGACTTTTCAGGGAAGATGAGGTAGGAGCCTCTGGTAAATGCTCCTAGAGTCCCCTGCACCCCGACTTTCAAAAGTCCCCGTGAATCCCTGTGTTTCCCTCCGCACCGTCCCTGTCAGCATCTGTCATGATCATTCCTGTTCCCTAATGCCGTGGCACATAGTAGGTACACAACGACTAGTTTTGAATGAATAAATACATGTAGGGACTCAAACACCACTTTTTTTTTGGAAAACCATGAGAAGACTGTGTGCCCCACCCGTGTATCCCGATGCCTTGGAAACTGGGAATCCAGACGCTAGGATGGCATTCCTGGAGGTTTGCGCCCAAGCCCTGAAGGCAGGTTGACTGATCCTGGTTGTCCAGATTGTTTAAGACAAGATTGCTGTGAAGGGCAAGCTCCGCATCCTCTGGGAGCAGTGCAGACTCCCAGACCCCACCCCAGACCCACTGACTCCGAATCCGCATTTTAACAGATCTGGGCAACCTCAGCATTCTCTGGGAGCAGTGCAGACTCCTAGATCCCACCCCAGACCCACTGATTCCGAATCTGCATTTTAACAGATCTCCTGGGTGACTCATGTGCGTATGGAAACCTAGTCTACAGTGGTCTACAGTGTACCATACTGAGAGATGGAGCCTGTAGAACTACTCATTCATTCATTCATTCTCTCACTGAATAGGGCACAGCAAAAAAAACCAAAACATTAATCATTAATTAAGTGAAGGGGGCTTGGGAGGGAA
>NW_012145646.1:24277-25265 GCF_000956105.1 Propithecus coquereli
CTGAGTAGCTGGGACTACAGGCATGCGCCACCATACCCGGCTAATTTTTTCTATATATTTTTAGTTGTCCAATTAATTCTTTCTATTTTTAGTAGAGACGGGGTCTCGCTCTTGCTCAGGCTAGTCTTGAACTTGTGAGCTCAAACAATCTGCCCGCCTCGGCCTCCCAGAGTGCTAGGATTACAGGCGTGAGCCACCGCGCCCGGCCCAAAAGGTAATTATTATATAAATACCAGCTACTTCCACATGACTAGGTACAGAAACAAGGACTGTAATTGTCAGAAGTGTTTCCTCCCTACTTTGTTAAGAATACATTAATGCATGTATGCGCATGTATTAAGTCAATATCGTTGTATTCTTTCCCCTCTTATTCCTGCCATTTAACATAAGATTTATTGACTTTTTATCAGTATTCGAGTATTATTAATTTTCCACCATAGTAATTAAGTTATGGGAGATCAGGAGAAGACCAAACATCACTCAAGAACTTTACCTTCTCTTCTGGGGATGGGATTAGTACGTTTTCGGCTGTACACAGGATAGCTGAATCCTGTTAGGTAGAATTATGACCTTGTTATTTTTATTTGGAGATTAAGTATGGTTTAGGGAGATGCGAGACTCCAGGTTCTCCAGCTCTTAGACCCTGGGACTTGTACCAGCAGCCTTCCAGGGGGCTCTGGGGTCTGAGGGTCTGAGGCTTTGGACTTGGACAGAGCCACGCTACTGGCTGCTCTAGCTCAGCTTGCAGTCGGCCTGTCACGGGCCATCTCTGTGCCTCTGTGATCGTGTGAGCCAATTCCCCCTAGTAAATGCCCTTCCATATTTCCCACTGGTCTGTCTCTCTGGAGAACCTGGACTAATTTGGTTGGGTAGTACAATAAGATAACGACCTGGAGGATAACCGCTGCCAACCTTTAGGGCATTGCCTTCCAGGCTTTTTTCTAGGTGTAAATTTTTAGTTTTTCCCTACTAATCATTCTGGTATTTT
>NW_012145646.1:26785-27174 GCF_000956105.1 Propithecus coquereli
TCGTTCCTAAAGAGGGTAGCAGGTGCTGGGGACGCCCCTCTTCATGTCCTTCCGTCCACCTGAGCCCCCGTGGCTGCAGGGAGCCGGGCCGTGCACGTGCACAGCTGACCTCACTCACCAGGTGCCCGCGTCTCTCTCCGCCCAGGGATTTCTCCGGCACTAGGGGGCTCAGCCCACACGACTTTCCCAAAGCGCCAAACATTTAATGTCTCCAGGGGCAACCCTCAAGCCATGAGGGACAAGGGTCAGTAGTTAAATATTCCAGCTTCCGTATAATGATGAGTCTCACGTGCGTTCTCGGGTGGGCAGGATTGAGCCCACAGCAGTAATCGGCGCAGGCTTTCTCTGCTTCTCTCCTTTCCCTGACTTAGTCTTCCACTTCTGCTTCC
>NW_012145647.1:0-503 GCF_000956105.1 Propithecus coquereli
TGTTTTTGAATCATAACATTGCTTAAATATGTAATTAAATGTTATAAAAAAAGCCTCATATATAAATGGCCCTTTTATCTTTATAACTTAGATTATAGGTTTCTTATCTAAAATTTTTATTAGTTAAGACAGCTAATAATACTAGACTTTATCCAACAAGGAAACAGTGAGCACTTCTCTTCTTCCTGACGGATATACAAAAATAGGATAGGTTCCTGTCCTCAAGAAGCTCATTATTTAGTGGGAAAATTTTCTGTTTTGATGGCCTACTTATTCAGGTGCATAAATTCATAATCGTATAGTTTTCCATATGATAAGCTTATAAGCAACCATGTTTTTCATAAGCATGGAAATGATAGTTTATAATTTCTTATTCATAAAGCCTCTTTTGAATATAATAAGCTTTTGGTCAGGCTCTGGCTTCTTTGTCACATATAATAATTGCCTATTCAAGTGACTTTTAGGTAACTGTAGTAAATGTGATTTCTGTTGCTGCTTCCTTT
>NW_012145648.1:0-1208 GCF_000956105.1 Propithecus coquereli
TACACCCATATTCATAGCAGCATTATTCAAGGTAGCTAAAATATGAAAACAAGCTAAGTGTCCATTGATGAATGAATGGAAAAGCAAAATGTGGTATATACACACAACAGAATATTATTCAGCCTTAAAAACAAAGGAATTCTGACACGTGCTACAACATGGATCAACCTTGAGGACATTATGTCAAGCAAAATAAACCAGTCACAAAATGGCAAACACTGTAAGATTTCACTCTTATGACGTGCTTAGAACAGTCAAAATCATAGAGGCAAAAAGTAGAATGAAGGTTGACAGGGGTTAGGGGAAGGGGAAAATGGATGATTACTGTTTAATGGGTATAGAGTTTCTGTTTTACAATAGAAAAGAATTCTGGAGATAAATGGTGGTGTTGGTTGCGTGACATTATGAATGTATTTAACACCACCAAACCGTACACCTAAAAATAATTAATCTGATATATTTTATGTTATGTGTATTTTACCACCATAAAAAAATGGAAAAAATATATGAATGGTTAACCTTGATAACAGACATACATGCAACCAAATGGGTAGCCTATGGTTGATAATGATGAAAAAGAAGAAATGGTTCACTTCTGCTTTGTGTATTCACAGTAAATATTAAGTATTTTATCCCATACATCAATTTTCTGTAAAACCGGGACTGCCAAATTGGTGCAACTTCCAGTGCCTAAAACCATTTAAGGCAATCTCAGGGCATTTGGAGCTGCTCACTTCTATCCAAGGTTTATATTTTGGCCCAACCATCCTTCTCCTCAGCTAAGCTGTAGCTCTGTGTTGATATGATAAATGTTGCTAAAGTGGTTTGAGGACTACCAATGGAAGATAATTAAAGATAATTAGATAAAAGAGGGCTCTCATTAAATCTTAAGATACTTCCAAAATAGATAGAGAGGCAAATTCTCTGATTATTTAATCACTGGATAACATTTTAGACTCATTATTTGAAAGAAGAGAAATATAAAATTAACCTTTTACATTTTTAAAGCTCCTGTGTATATACAGGCATACAAAAATTAAGGGTTATTCTTATAACTTTTTTGTTATATAAATTTCCAATTATAGAAGGGGTTTTATTCTGTTAGTAGTACAAAGATAAAATTCCATACTTTTGTACTTAACCATAGGGAAAAATTATGAAAGATTATATTTTATCATTTATCGTTGACATAGACAAAATGTTAAGTA
>NW_012145649.1:0-1362 GCF_000956105.1 Propithecus coquereli
CATAATAGGCATTTAAAATGTTAAATGAAGGAGGATAAAATCTATGTCTTTAGAAGTGAGACCAGGGATCAAGTAAACAGTTATAAAACAATATAACAAATGCTCAAATAGAAGGTGGCAGGAAGTCTTCTTTGGACGCAAAGAAGGACCTAGCTGGGGAGAGCCTCTCAGGGGTGGTGCTAACCAAGCTGGTCTAGAAGGGTGTGGGAGGCAGATCCACTGCAGGGGAGGATTTCAAGCAGCAGAAGGAACTGCATCAAAGCTCAAGGATATGAAAGACCATGAAAAGTTATAACTAGAGGTTATTGCATCTGACCAAAATGTGTGTTGTGATTCTCAGCCTTGAGAAAACATCAGCATCACCTGCAGGGCTTGTTGAAGCACATTGTTGGGCCCCATCCCTGGAGATTTTGATCCCAGAGGACTACAGTGTAGCAGGAGGATTTGCATCCCCAATAGGTTCTTGGCGATGCTGATGCTGCAGGTCCAAGGACCATACTTTAAAAACCCCTGGTCTAGGGGAAGGAGGCTGGATGAGGGGACCAGCCACTCCTATGGCAATAGCCATTTCAAGTGCTACTGCATCCTCAGCCTTGGTGCATACCTGAGATGAGGTTTGGAGACCACTTGGGGAGAGGGCAGCATGGGAATTTTAATTTCTTCAGTACGATGTGGAACAAATAATGTAGAGAATTTTTTTTTCTATAGCCTCCTAAGTCTGAGGAAAGTAAACACCTTTCCTTTTGCCTAAGTTGCCCTCTTGCTCTTCAGAGCAGTCTGGTACAGATGAAAGGTAGTGTATTTGTTGTTCCTTTTCAATCTTGTTATGGGAAGACACCAAGAAAGTTTGAAAAGTGATTTTGACAAAGGACAAGAAGTTTCAAAAAGTGAATATTCTGAGAATCAAAAGTTGATGCCAAACAGAAGTCATGGAAGTATTTTAAAGACTGATTTAGAGTTACGGGGCAGCATAGCTGGAAGGAGCTGGAGAAGAGAATTTCTCCTGCCCAATTGTTGTTCCGATGAGGAAACCAAAGGCTGGCAGGACTGAGTGCTGGGGTACAGCTCCCTGCTTCCAGCTTTGATATCCCCATCAGTGAAAGGGAAAACAGGGCCCAGAATGCAGTGTGCTATTGGCAAGACTCCCCCCGCCCTTGTCTACTCCTCAACACTCCCGGCCTCACCACCACTATCTGGAAACATTTCCAGAATATTCTCTTGTGTCCTTTATTCCTACCTATGTCAGGGACCCCAGGGAATCCAGGCCCTCAGCTCCTCCTCATACAGCTCTGAAAACCCCTGCAAGGATGTCATCTCCCACCCGTCTTATCTTCTGGAACTCATGGTCAGTCATCAGCACAA
>NW_012145650.1:0-5318 GCF_000956105.1 Propithecus coquereli
CAGGTAGAATTCAATAATTTTTTACTTTGTGGGTATTGGCTATTTTTACACTTATTTAAAATATTTCTGCATTTCTCATTGTGTGTATATATGTGTGTGTGTATTCTATGAACTCTCCTTTGAAACATTGCAACATTCCGTAGTCTCCCATATTAATTAATGTATTAAAAATGTTTGACGTGTTCATTTTATATTTGCATGAGACTCATCATTCTATCTTTAAAAAGTTATCTTAAAAATATACAAACCAGTGAAAAATTGTTTTTAACATAGTTACCTCTTTAATGCAGCTCACTAAGTACTGTTCTGGAAATTTAGCTAAAGGATCCTAGGTTGTAGATTAAGTCTAATTCTCACACACATACATATACACATATATCACATTCTAAAATATTTTAAAGTAATTCACCACACAGCCTTTACCATACAGATCAACAAAGACTTTTAACAGGAAGACCTAAGGAATGGTATGGAAGATAAATGAGGATCATTTGGTCAATTATCTAGCTGACCACACAAATGTTGTCTGTTTGTTTGTTTTAACATCAAATCACTCTTAATTTCAGTATATCACCACAGAAGAAAACCACATTAGATAGGTATCTTACAAAACCCATGGCCATTTATCATCTTCTTGGTAAATATCCAGCAAAGGGTGTGGAATTTTATTATCTTGGATTATCTGCATTAGTTTGTCAAAGTTGTAGCACAATTGTTTTATTTAGCATGACACTGCAAATGAAAGACAGTGGTCATATAATGCTATTTTCCTTGTAATCACTGTATTAAATGGTCTTTGTGATATATCTGCAGCCAACTAAATGACACATTTTCAGAGACTTTGCTTTATAAAATCAAAAACGTGATGGTTTCCAAATAGATTTTAATATATAAATACTTGTTCAGTTTATTTTCAGTAAATAGATGATTAAGATTAAGCATCCTATCTGTCCAACTATCTAAGGCCAGGGAAATGAGGATGAGAATTGCTAAAACCATCTGTTAATGTCAACAAACACCCTGATATCCAGAAAGTCTCTTTGTCCCAAGACAGAACTAAGAATATATTTCCTGTCCCAAAACTAAGGAATAAAAGAAGCAGCACAGTTATTGGTTGGCAGCTACCTATGTAATTTATAAAATAAAAACAAAGTATTAAGACAGACTCATAATTTGAATTTCTTACGAAAGCTAAAAAATAATAATAGCATTAATTTAAAAGGAAGCTTTGGCTAAAATCTGAACAAGATACTCTGTTTTTTGAATTCTCACTAATGCCTCTTCACTTTTACTGACCCAATAATTCTTCATCTTCCAACTGCTATTAAACTCATGCAATGGCTTTTTTAAAATTTTAGATATTATCCTTTATAATTCTAGAATTTCTATTTTACTGTTATTTATAATTTCTATGTCTTTGTTGAGAGTTCTCATTTATTTATTCTTTGTGAACATCTTTCCTTTATCTTCAACATATTTACATAATGTATATATAACATATAAACATTATATCAACATTAAATAAGAATTTATGCAATAACATCATTGTCTGCTACTTTTAATATATGGGACATTCTGACATCTTTTTTTGTTGTGTACTTTTTCTCTTGGCAGTGGTTATATTTTCACGTTCCTTCTCATTTCCATTATTTTTTATTATGTCCTGGACATTTTGGCAATGTAGAGATTCTAGATTTTATTATCTTACTTTGAAGAGGGTTAATTTTTGTTCTCACAGATAGTCTAATGAACTTGTGGAAGTTTGATTTTTCACTTTGTGAAAGTGGTTCACTTTGGGTTTTTTCTTAGGTTTATGAGAAATTCATAGTCCAAGGACATAATCTTTATTTCTAACATGTGGCCATTTCAATGGAAAACGCAAAGTGTGTACAAAGCGCCTCTCACTTTGCATGATTCAAATTCCAAACTCTGTCTACCCTGGAGTAGGTAGAAGCTAAAATTTCTATTCATCATTTTTAGTGTTCCAGCTGTTTCTTTTCCTCAGGCTCTTTGGAATCAAGCCCAATGTTTGTGCTACTTGGGAGTAGACCATGGATTTCGAGGAATTTGTATGCAGATTTAGGGGTAACTCCTCCATGACTCTTTCTTTTCTGAGATATTATCTCTCAATTTCCAGCTGCTCTAGAAACCTCTGGAACTCCATGATTTGACTCTGAGAACTTAATATTTTAGCCATGCTGACTAGAGGTCTTGGAAGTACCCCACAAGGGAAAAGTCATGTAAACATATTTTTCACCGAACAAATTTCTGCTCTTGCAAGGGTCAAATCTACTTGAGTTTCTGTCTACTTCTGCCCTCCATTTCCTTTCCAATGACTTCCAATAGTTGTTTTACATATTTTATTTAGAGTTTATAATTATTATCTAATGAATATGAGTTCAATAAAAGCCACTGTTAATGGAGCAAGAACTCTCGTTGGATTCTTTTTCCTTCATAGAAAGTATTACAGTACTAAAATTGTCCTTGTGTTGGGGAAAGGATGAAATTCTTCAAAACGGGGAAAAAAAAAGATTACTGAACCCCCTGTCTAGTGGACTCTGTCTAGCTGTCTGTGCTGCATTAACAGATGATAATGCAAATGACTCTGATCCATAGCAACGCAAACAGATTTTGCCAGGTAGAATTCAATAATTTTTTACTTTGTGGGTATTGGCTATTTTTACATTTATTTAAAATATTTCTGCATTTCTCATTGTGTGTATATATGTGTGTGTGTATTCTATGAACTCTCCTTTGAAACATTGCAACATTCCGTAGTCTCCCATATTAATTAATGTATTAAAAATGTTTGACGTGTTCATTTTATATTTGCATGAGACTCATCATTCTATCTTTAAAAAGTTATCTTAAAAATATACAAACCAGTGAAAAATTGTTTTTAACATAGTTACCTCTTTAATGCAGCTCACTAAGTACTGTTCTGGAAATTTAGCTAAAGGATCCTAGGTTGTAGATTAAGTCTAATTCTCACACACATACATATACACATATATCACATTCTAAAATATTTTAAAGTAATTCACCACACAGCCTTTACCATACAGATCAACAAAGACTTTTAACAGGAAGACCTAAGGAATGGTATGGAAGATAAATGAGGATCATTTGGTCAATTATCTAGCTGACCACACAAATGTTGTCTGTTTGTTTGTTTTAACATCAAATCACTCTTAATTTCAGTATATCACCACAGAAGAAAACCACATTAGATAGGTATCTTACAAAACCCATGGCCATTTATCATCTTCTTGGTAAATATCCAGCAAAGGGTGTGGAATTTTATTATCTTGGATTATCTGCATTAGTTTGTCAAAGTTGTAGCACAATTGTTTTATTTAGCATGACACTGCAAATGAAAGACAGTGGTCATATAATGCTATTTTCCTTGTAATCACTGTATTAAATGGTCTTTGTGATATATCTGCAGCCAACTAAATGACACATTTTCAGAGACTTTGCTTTATAAAATCAAAAACGTGATGGTTTCCAAATAGATTTTAATATATAAATACTTGTTCAGTTTATTTTCAGTAAATAGATGATTAAGATTAAGCATCCTATCTGTCCAACTATCTAAGGCCAGGGAAATGAGGATGAGAATTGCTAAAACCATCTGTTAATGTCAACAAACACCCTGATATCCAGAAAGTCTCTTTGTCCCAAGACAGAACTAAGAATATATTTCCTGTCCCAAAACTAAGGAATAAAAGAAGCAGCACAGTTATTGGTTGGCAGCTACCTATGTAATTTATAAAATAAAAACAAAGTATTAAGACAGACTCATAATTTGAATTTCTTACGAAAGCTAAAAAATAATAATAGCATTAATTTAAAAGGAAGCTTTGGCTAAAATCTGAACAAGATACTCTGTTTTTTGAATTCTTCAAAAATTAAAGAAAATAAACTACCATTGGCCTGGATGAAATGAATGCGAGAGGGAGTACATATCTCTGAGATTTGGTCTAAATCCATAAATGAAGTAATTAATTAATTAAATGACTAACATAAATCAATAGAAGACTAGCCCGACGATGCTAGTATCTCATGCATCAATGGTTATCAATGTAGTGAATGTTCTCCTAAGGTCTGTTTTAAAAATTAATAAACGAAGCCCATATGCTTATAAAACCGACACGCTTAGATTTACAGGACCTCAGCTTATCATTTGCCTATTTTACAAAAGAAGGATAACAAAAGGTACATATCACCATCATCATGCCCAAACAGAGTCCTCCTGGATCTTTTTCCTGCTTAAAAAGATCAGGAGAGAAATTCCACAGGGAAGACTGTCCAGCCCAGGGTAATGTATAATCCTAGCTGTCTACAACTGTAATTCAGGGCCCCAAAACTTTGGTATCAGATCGATCACTTTCACATTTGATTAAGGCAAACCAACAAGGCAATTGACTCAAATTAGAAGGCTGGAATTGAGAAGGTGGCTGAAAGTTTTCAGGGCTTTGCCAGAGTCTCATATGGTGGCAGATGTGGGAGGAACGTGAGCGACAGTTGAGCGGCTTAGCGGGGAGCATCCTTTCAAGTTGCTTCCTCGTGGATTGGCAAGGTGTTCGCTGTGAAAGAGCAGAATCGGTGCTTTCCTTCTCCAATTAGAAGCATTATTTGGAGTTTATAATCTGTCTTTATTTACCTTTCCCTAAAAAATCTGTTGAAATGTCCCTTAACTTCAGATATCTTAGAAAACTACGGCAATAATAAAATAGCCTGTCTTTCACACAGCCCTCAGGCAACCAGTAAACATAAGATAATATTAATATTTAGTAGATCTATTTGTAGGGTTGCCAGATGCCAGATTAAGCAAATAACAATACAGGATGCTCTGTTTAATGTAATTTCAGGTAAACAATATCTTTTAGTATAAATATATCCCGTGCAATATTTGCTTGACCAAAACGATCATTCTGAGCTCTGAACTTAGGAAGCAGAGGCATGGAAAACCAAGCTTTATCTTAGTTGAAAATGGCCTCCAGGTCCAGGCCCAAGTAAAAAGAGGACTTATTTGCCTTGTTCCCCAGGGAAAATAGAAAGTAATTTCTTGGGAAAGATATCATGGAGCTTACTGGTGACAGGTGAGAAAAACCACAGTTGATCACTCACTCCTCGGGGAGTAGGCTTTATAGCAATTCACTTCCAAGCCTAGAGTAGAAATTGCAATTGAGAAGAGAGAGGTCTCTTAGGACAATAGTCTTCAAAGATTTTTACTGATGTGCTCCCTTAAAGAATTTTTTTTAAATGATGTGCTCCCTTGAATATTTTTAAATGACACCTTAAATTTTATAATA
>NW_012145651.1:0-1844 GCF_000956105.1 Propithecus coquereli
TTTATGATATTAAATGTTAATATATATTAAAAGTCATTACTCAGGAAAATATAGGATAAAGTTCTTTGTAGCTCTTCTCCAATATACACAATATTCAAACATATGTAAACAGAACAATTTTATGTAAAATGTCTAAAATGGATGAGTTTATAATACATGTGGAAAGAGAATAATAGCACTTCCAATATTCAGAAAACAGAGAAAAAGTTACTATTACAAACACACAGACATGCTGGATAAATTTTAAGAAATTTTTTTTATCTATAGCTGAAATCATTGAAATGTTATAAATAAAATGTGTCAAAAATAAAGATTTACTTAAAAGTCGAGCAATAATCTATAAAATGACTGGTGGATGCTCAGAAGATCACAGACTGGGAATGGGGAGTCATATTATGGATCTCAAAGGCTTAGGTTTAGAGTCTCAGAATCAGTGTGGTGAGAGCATAATATCATAAAGTCAGAAGTGTGAAATTGTTGCACACTCACTGAAAGCTTGAATTAGAAAATTGTGCCCATTTCCACAGAAATACTACAATTTTTCTTTCTGGAAAGCATTGTCTGCCCCTTATAGAGCTATGAGTCAAGGGAAAAATAATCCCAAGTGTATTGATTGCCTGTGCCTACATAAGCATTTACAAAAACAAATTAAGCATTTACAGTCTAAATTCTCTCATAATAATATAAATTGTTAGATATAAAAATTTAAAAATCCACGCAATATAATTGGTTGGAAATTAAGGTATTCACATCAAATTAACTGCCATCTGGAAAGCAATGAAATGCAGACATGTCATTGCAAATTATTTGAAGTACTAAAAAATACTAGTCAGAAAGAATTCTATTTTAAATGTATTCATTATTTATAAAAATATAAACTAGGCCAAAAGAGAGGAACTTCTGCTTATCCTAATAAATGGAAGAAATAAAAAATAAAAGTAAAATCAAAAATGTAACTTACTAAAAGTAAAAAATAAAATCTATTAAATAACTTCAAGAAATTCAAGAGCTAGCTCTTTGAAAAGGCCAAAAGCATAGATATATCCCACTCCAATTGATGTAAATGAGTAAAACACAGAAATGTTCAATATCTTTTTTTTTAATTTCAGGAAATTATGGGGGTACAAACATTTTGGTTACATGTTATGACTTCACCACATCCCAACCATGCTTTGAGACATGTCCTTTCCCCCCCTACAATGCTCACTGCGTCCATTAGTTGCGAGTTTACCCGCCCTCAACCCCTCTACCCCCAAAGAATATTACTACTGTGTGAGCACCTTAGTGTTGATCAGTCAGTGACAGTTTGATGATGAGTACATGTGGTGCCTATTCTTCCATTCTCGTGATACCAATTTGGAGATAGCTCAAAGAGCTACAAGTAGAACTACCATTTGATCCAGCAATAGCACTATCAGGCATCTACCTTAAGGAACAAAAGTCATTCTATAATAAAGACATCTGCACTCAAATGTTTATGGCAGCACAATTCACTATTGCAAGGATGTGGAAACAACCCAAGTGCCCATCAATCCATGAGTGGATTAATAAAATATGGTATATGTATACAATGGAATACTACTCAATTATAGAAATGTTCAATATCTTATTGGAAGACCTTGGTCATGAAATAACAGAAGGAAATGAAATACTCAGGATAAATATGCAAAATAATACATAAAACTGTTGCATTTGAGTGATTATAAGTTCTTATTTTATTCACATTTTGCTCTTCTGAAGTGGAGATATGCCATGCAATGAGTAGCAGCTATCATTTTCAAATTGGCCAGGAACATATCTCTTATCTGTTACTTTCCTTTATAATTCATACTACAATATAGAAA
>NW_012145652.1:0-1136 GCF_000956105.1 Propithecus coquereli
TAAAAAACAAAACCCAACTATATGTCATTTACAAGAAACCAATTTTAAATATAAAGACGTATGTAGACTAAAAGTAAAGTGATGAAGAAAGATATACCATGCTAACGCTAATTTTACAAAAGGCAGGAATAGCTATACTAATTTCAGAAAGAGCAGACATCAGATCAATGAAAGTTATCAGGGAGAAAGAGGACATTACATAATGATAAATGGGTCAATACTCCAAGAAGACAGAAAAATTTAACGTGTATGCCCATAACAGTAGAGCATGAAAATATGTGAGACAAAAATGGATGGAACTGCAAAGAGAAATAGATGAATCCGCTAATTACAGTTGGAGACTTTAACACCTCTCTATCAGAAATGGACAGATCCAGCAGGCAGAAAAGCAGTACCTCAACAGCACCATGAATCAACAGACTATAATTGACATCTACACACTATTTCACTCAGTAGCAGGAGATTACACATTCTTTTCAAGCTCTATGGAACATTCATTAAGATAGACCACATTTTGGGCATAAAACACACCTTAACAAATTTAAAAGGAATCATACAATGTCTGCTCTCAGACCACAATGGAATTAAACTAGAAGTTGATAACAGAAAGTTAGCTCAAAATCCCAAAATTGGCAATACATTTCTAAATATTATATGAGTCAAAGACATATGTTAAGACAAATTTTTAAATATTTTGAGCTAAATGAAAATGAAAATACAACTTATTTAAGTTTGTGGGATGCAGAAAAAGTAGTGCTTAGAGGGAAATTTATAGCATTGAATGCATACATTAGAAAAGAAAAAAGATTTAAAATCATTAATTTAAGTTTCCACGTAGGAAACTAGAAAAAGAAGAGCAAATTAGGCCAGGCGCGGTGGCTCACGCCTATAATCTGAGCACTCTGGGAGGCCAAGGCGGGAGGACTGCTTGAGCTCAGGAGTTCGAGACCAGCCTGAGCAAGAGGAAGACCCCATCTCTACTAAAAATAGAAAGAAATTGGCCAAACGACTGAAAAAAAAAATTAGCCGGGCATGGGGGTGCATGTCTGTAGTCCCAGCTACCTGGGAGCTGAGGCAGGAGGATCCCTTGAGCCCAGGAGTTTGAGGTTGCTGTGAGCTAGGCTGACGCCACGGCA
>NW_012145653.1:0-10381 GCF_000956105.1 Propithecus coquereli
ATAGTCTAAAAGTTTCAGTTTCTGTGTCCACAGACTCCCCTTAGAGACCTAGTAGCCATTGGTACACCTGCCTCTAGCGGTTCCCTGGCCGGGAGCCCACCCGGGGCTCGTGCCCGGACCTGCTCTCGCGTCTCCTGCCTCTTTCTGGCTTCAGTGGGAGCTTCCTGGGGTCTCAGGGCCTCGAGGGCAGCTCCACCCTGAGTCTGACCATGGCTGCGGCCCGAGTCGTGTGGTCGACGGGGAAGCGTGGCCGGTGTTTTCCCGCAAACCCCCTCCTGAGGTCCAGGCACCGTCGGCTTTCCCAGCCCTCGGAGAAATGTCCCGTGTGTCCATCCTCTCTGGGCACAGCGACCCCTCTTTCCTGGGCTCCTTTGTGTCTACGGCCGGCAAAGCCGGCCAGTGGCAGTGGACAGGCAGCACACATGGCCTAGTCAGCATCCTCCCCTGGGTTTGGGGCGCTGCAGGGCGAGACCCGTGTCCGAGGTAATCCAAGGAGAAGGGGCCCCACGTGCTTTCCCTCACCTGACGTCCAGACAGGACCCAGTGCAGAATGAAAATGAGGGAAAATAGTGATGTTAAAGGTGCTAAAATATGAAACTGCAACATCTCCTCTCGACGTGCCGTGACGTTAGCTGTGAGCTATTGCTGTGTCCCCTGGGCGCGGAGCTCTCCCTCCAGCCCTGCACGGAACCGGCCAACTGACCTGCTGTGGCCCAGCCAGGGCTCGGACGTCAGCCTCCCCTTTCCATGGGCCACCCCCCCACCCATGGTGATGAGGGACTCGGAATCGCAACCCCTTCTCACCCCGACGTGCTCAGTCACCTGCAGAACGCGCCCAGGCGCAGCCAGCCTGCTGCAGGAGTGGCCTCCGCCATGCCCTGAGACCTCGCAGGGATTCCCCTCGTGCCCCGCCAGGCCCCGCTGGGGATGGAGGCAACACGAGCCCACCCTGCAGGCCTAGAGGAGGCGCCGGGCACTGGGCGGGAGGGGAGGCTGGGCACGGAGGGCAGGAGGGCGGGAGCAGGTGTGCAGCACCCATGGGTGGTGGGAGGTAGTGGGGTCGGCAGGGCCTGGGCTCCGAGCGCCAGGTGCACACTCAACGTCCCACCAGACTCACAAAGCACCAGTTCAGAGATAAAATTACTAGACTGTCAAGGTGACAACCTGTGAGCATGGAAGCCTGAGGTGGGCGGGGTAACGCCCCTCTCTGCAGGGTCCAGCTCCCAACCCCAGATGTGCTAGCCTGACCTTCCCCGGCAAGGGGACTTTGCAGACAGCATCTCGAGGTGGGGATGAGCGCACGTCTCCCCGCAGGAGGGGGACCAGGCTGCAGAAGAGGAGGCCACGCCGGCACTGAGGAGGGCTGGGCCGTGCGGCCACAGCCGGGGCGCTGGCAGCTGCGGGAGCGGGAGCAGTGAGGACAGAGGCTCCCTGCAGCCCCCAGACAGAACCAGCACTGCCGACACCTGGATTTTAGCTCCGTTAGAGTAACTGTGGACCTCTGTCCTCCAGAACCGCGAGAGAACGCGTTTCTGTTGCTTTGAGCCACCAAGTTTGGAGCAATTTGTTACAGCAGCCACAGAAAGAGGCTTAGCCAGGCCCCGAGCACTTTCCGGGCCTTCTTCCTCCCTCCCTCCCTCTGTCCTTCCCTCTGTCCATCCGTCTTTCCTTCCTTTCTTTTTTTCTTCTTTCTTCTTTAGCTGTCAATGTCATACGTGTTTGTGTGTGCATGTGCATATGTGTGTGTGCATATGTGTGTTTACGGCTCACGCTGGTTCCCGGGGAGGGGGTGCCATCCACCTGCTCTCAGGCGATTTGGGGAGCCGGCTCTGTCCTGCGCAGCCCTCCGCAGAGTCCCTGGAGCCCTCTGGGCTCGGCCAGTGGATGGAAGGGGACGGAGCTGGGCGTCCGCGGCGAGGCTCAGGGCCAGGCTTGGGGCGGCCTCAGCTCCCTGACCACGTTTGCCGGCCAAGAACCGCAGAGCGACCGAGCACTGGGGGCTGCGGAGGAGCGCGAGCCCGGCCTGTGAGCTGCTCCGCCAACGCCCCGTGAGCTCACCTATTTTTGTCATTATCATGAGTATTTATAGCTAATGCTTCCGTTTAGCTCTTAATTTACAAAGGTCTTATTTCAGCATCTCATATTAATACAAATAATAGAAGTTAACTACCGGTAAGGGATTCTCGGGGTTCAGAGCAATTCCACCTTCAGGTGTCCTTTGAGCATTCCGTTATTTGGCCCCATTGATTCCAGCACTTACGAGCAGGGGACTTTGAGAGTCACTTTACGTCTCTGAGCTTCCTTTTCTGTCCGCAAATGGGGCTCGGGCCCGCCCAGCCTCTCCCGGGTGGCAAGCGGGTGCAGGCTGCCAGGCGGGAGCGTGGAGGGGCTCCCGTCAGCGGGCCTCCTGCTCCGGGAAGGGCAGAGCCACCAGGCCAGCGCCGAGGCCCAGCAGATGGCAGGCACTGGCCTTTGCCCCCGCCTGGCAGGGGTGGCTCTGCCCTCTTAGCCCTGGACTCGGAGGCCCAGCCATAGCGTCACCCACCCTGGGAGACCCAGGTGCCCGGCTGGTGCTCGGCAGCCAGTGCTTCAGCCAAATGGGCACCTGCCCAGTCCTGGCTGTGCCAACAGTGCCACCGGGCTTCCCACTCTCCCGCTGGACCTCAGGCGCGGGGGGCCCAGCCACCAACAGGCAGCTCTTACGGCAAGGAGAAGGCGGGATGGTCATTCCCCAAACGTAACTGCATTAAAAAATCCATAACCCTAGGAGGACTTTGTAAAGGCTGTAACTGAAGTCGGGAAGTGGCGCTTCACACGGGTGGGGACGTTCCATCCCCCAGGGAGACAGGAAGACAGGAAGACACAGGTCCCAGCGCCCTGCCCTCCACCGGCGACCCCGTCGGGAAGGTGTCCTCACACGCCTGTCCCCAGGGCCCAGTGCGCCTCTCCAGACGCTATCCCGCTAATGTCCCCTGCTCATTCACTCACTCACTCACTCGCTCATTCATTCATTCCCAGGTTACGTCGTGCCTATTACAGAAGGTGCAGGTGTTCGCTGCCCAGCAGACTCTGGGGCAGGAAAGCCAGGTAGGCAGTGGACCTCAGCCCTAAGGAAAATATTCCCCTGTCAGAAGCCCATGGAGGGGCCTGGGGTGGGGGAGGGCTTGTGGCAGGCTTGGTCTGGGTGGATGCATGAGCTGTAGCGGGAGAAGACAGCCTCTCTGCTCTGCTCTCAGGGAGCCACTGTCTGGGAGGGGAGCTGGGCAGAAGCCAGACGGTGACATCTAGGACTGTGTGACCCCAACTGTCAGACGGGAAGCCCTGGGGCCCAGGAAGCGCAGCCTGAAATGGGGAGGGTCAAGGTAGGCTGCCTGGAGGAGGTGGCAGCTTAGCTGAGGTGAGTCATTCCAGGGAAGACCCGGGGAAAGGTGTTGAGGCAGCCACCAGGCCAGCAGAGCCACAGAGGGCCCGAGATGGGCAGCTGGGCTTGCCACCCTCCCCCAGAGCTCAGGCGTGGGTTGGGGTCCTTCTGAGGGTCCGGCTCCCTGGAGGGTGCCCGGAGTCCGAGGCCACGCCAGGCCTCTGCAGCCAGCGGCACCTCCGCACCGTGCCATGCTGCAGTGGGTATTTCGGGATCACTGTGTAGGTGGCACTAAGATTAGACTCAGAGTCGGAGAGGCCCACAGCACAGACTCTGCAAGGGAGACAGGAAACTAGAGTGGCTGCGCCGTGGCGGGGACCCCTGGCCTCTGTCCAGAGCTGTCCAGCCTGCAGGGCGCTTGTCCGTCCGTGAGCCGTCCGGCCCCGGCTCTGCCAGGCAGACTCCTGTTACGTGTCTGGCGGATGGGAAGTGGGGTGCTGGCAAGGAAGTGGCCTGTGCAGCCTGTCCCTGCAGCTGTGCCACCCGAGCTGGTGGCCCACGCACTCTGAGCTCCAGCTTCAGCCTCACGCTGTAGCGCGAGGTCTGAGAATCTCGGCCCACGGCAGGAGCCACGGAGGAAACCACACTGGGACCCAGGCCCCAGTTCCCACCGTGCCGAAGGGGGGCTCTGGGTGCCCAGAGGTCAGGGGCAGCCATGTGACCCCTCCCAGGACCCAGAGTCACCGCACGGTGGCCCGGGATTGCTGGTGGCCCAGGCATGAGGGTCCCTCCCCAGCAGCTCGGGAGGTGCCACCTGTCTCAAACCCCAGAGGTGCCTCCCCACACCTGGAGGAGAAGCCCAGGTCCCGCGGCCCGAGCCCTGGACCCTAACCCTTCTCCTCCTTTGCCCCTGTGGGGGGCCGAGAGCCGCCCGGGAGCCTCGGAGACCAGAGAGGCTGGAGAGTCCGTGGGCGGAGCGGGGTCTGGATCCTGTGGTGAACACACGGACGCCGTGTCTGTACAGCAGGGGGACGTGCCCAGGGCTGTCCCCTGGGACAAGGGAGGCCTTGCCTAGGGGACCTGCCAGTCCTTTGGGCTGTGGGTCTTAGCTTTTCTCTGAACCGTCCCGGAAGGCCGGTCGTTGAGCAGCACGGAAGCCCTGACTGGCGTTTCCCAGGTGGGGCAGAGAGAAGGAGGCTCCCGGGGACACCGCTGCAGTTGGGTCGGGGTTTCCCCGGATGGATCGGATGGATGCTCCTCTCCTTGGGGCACCACTGGTTCTTCCTCCCTCTCCAGGCAGCCTGACCACGAGCGACGGGGCCCCCGCCCGACTGCAGGGCGAGACCCCACGCACCCCTCGCGCGGCTGCAGGCGGATTTGGGAGGTTTGCGGCGACCTGAGCCGGGGTCTCCTCTCACTCCAGGGTCCCCGTCCCGGATCATCAAAGGCCTCCAGGGAAGTTGGTGGCCACACCCCGAGGCTGACCATCCGGACCTCCCAGGACAGACAGCTCCGTGTTGGCGAGACTCCATGTGTCACCGGGAGGGAGCCCAGACCCTGGCTGGGGCAGCTGGAGGAGGAAGGAGGGAGGGAGGACCGAGCACTGGGCTGGGGCCCAGGGGAGCCGCTGGGCCGCGTGGGGGGCGTGGCCTCAGCCCACATCACACCCTGCGGGGCTGCCCCTGCCCTGGCTGCTGGGACTTAGACTCTGGCCCCAGGACACCTCCGCGTTCCCCACACCGCTCCTCCTCCCTGCCCAGCCCCGGCCTCCGAGGCCCCGCAGATCCTAGGAGCGTCCACGGCCCTGTGCAGCCCCCTCTGAGTTCACGGCCGAGCCAGGCCTGTGCAGACAGGAGACCCTGCCAGGCATGGAGAAGGGCCTGGAACACCTGGCCCCAAGTTGCCAGGCAGGGGCGTTACCAGGCGTCACCGCGTCAATCTCTGTTACTCATCCGCTCTCTCGATCTCTCATCCGATCACAAGCATCGATGAGGCTCACGCTGGGCTGGCGCCAGGCCGTGCAACCACCGCGGACGCCCTTGCCCTTCACGCTTTACACCCACGTTTGCACGAATGGGGTTTCGGAGGGGGTTCTCACCCCATCAGGAACAGGCACGGCTCAGCCCACGATCTCGGGGTCACTGGCTTGGCCCCTCCAGCCTCCAGCCCTGCGTGTCCGGGCGAGGTCATCGCACCTGGTTCGTGCAGAAAGAGAGATGGCATCAGCCCTGCGAACAGGTGCCGTCCGCACACTCGCCCGCGGCCCTCCCGGTCCCTCCCGTCCCCTCCCACAGGGCCCCTCTCCTAGCCTGTCCCAGCGCCTGTCTCCTCTGTCCTCCCTCCTCCTCCTAACTTCCGGACTGCTGGGCAGCGCGCCACGAGGGGAAGAGGCGTGAGCTGACGGCTCCACCGCCTGGGGGACCTGCAGGAGGCGGCGCACCGCCCTCACTGGCCCCAGGGCGCCGGGCTCTGGACCTTCTAAGGTCTACGTGGGTCTCAGCCCAGGCGAGAGCCCGTGGGCCCTCCAGAGACGGCAGCTCTCGCAAGGCCACCATCCTGCGTGCAGAGGCTGTGGCGGCGAAGCTTTTTTATGAAGAAGCGTCACCAGGACCCGGGCAAATCCTGGTGCCGTCCCCCTTTGCTGAGGAGGAGGCACGTGTGGTCCGTGCCCCTGTTCTGAGCCTGGGCCGGCGGCGATGCAGGTGAGGCGTAGCCGTGCAGGGCTGGCACAATTAGCTGACCCCGCACGGGCGTCCCTGGAGGGCCCTGTCCTCCCCTGCAGGGCATCAGTGTGGCCACGATTTCAAGGCTGAACGTCGAATCGGCGATCGCCACAGTGGCCGTTGCCGAGGCATTGGAGCTACACTTACGGGATTGTTTTAGGAAACGGTTCGTTGGAAAATATTTTCTGCTCAGCTGAAAGTTTTACTGCAGGGAACACAGCACATGAATCTGAAACTCAAATTCAGGGTGTTCGCATGAACAGCCTGACCTTTCCCTGAAATACAGTTTTCAGGACATCTTGTGGCTCGTCCTCCGTGAGGCTTCAAGAGCAGCTTCTGGGGTGACGTTGCTAACGTGGACGTCATCACCTGGTGCCAGCGCTTGTCATCAGGCATTTGCTGGAAATGGGATCCCGCCCTGCCGTGCGTGGAACGGTGTCCCCTCAAAACGCACATTTACTTGGGGCCTTGAATGTGACCCTAGTTGGAAGCAGGGTCGTTGCAGACGTTATTTGGAGACGGATCTGGAGATCGTCGCGGACATGGGGTGGGCCCTGAATCCAAGCACAGCTGCCCTTGTGAGAGGCGGAGACAGAGGTGCACGCAGGGCAGAGGCCGCGTGAAGAGCAAGGCAGAGACGGGAGTGACGCGGCCACAAGCCACAGGCACCTGGCATCCCCAGCGCTGGCAGAGGCAGGGAGGACGCTCCCTGGAGACATTTGATAAGAACTGGTCTGGCTTTCTGATGACTGAGGCCACGTGATGGTTTGTCCTGCGTAGAGATCGGGGGCCTTTGGGCACTGAGAACGTGGCGGGTAGAGGGGCTGTACGACAGGCCAGGAACCGCCCAACAACAGGTGGGGCCCGCGGGGGCAGGGCTCGCGTGGTGGCTCCGCCTTCCTGAGCCGTCTCGTCCCAGTGCTTCTGGGAACCCTCCCCCTTTGCAGGGCGGAGAGTGGAGAGGAACACGCACACCCGCATTAGGGGGCGCAGGGCGCTGCGTGGAGTGGGGAGCTGCCCACAGGCCGCCCTCTCAGGGAGGTGGGGACACAGCGACCCCACACACGTGAGTGCCTGGACGTCCGGTGGCCGCAGGTTCCTAGGAGGACAACCCGGTGCTCACACCAGGAACGGCCAGCTTGTGCCGGAAGTTGCATGTCCGGCACAGCCGGGATGAGCTCGCCCTGGCCGAGACGTGGGCACAGTGGAGAGGCGGTGCCCGGCACAGCCCCAGCCTGGGGAGCCCGGAGAGCCGGCCTGCGGGAGGAGGAGCTGTTGGGAGCACCGAGGCAGCACGGCCCAGTACTGAGCTCAGGCCGGGCTTCGCGGCCAGGCTCCAACGCCGCCTGTCCCGGGGCAGCCTCTGTCCTCGCCCGCAGGGACACACCTCGCTCCGAGCCCCGTTCCCCTTCTGCAAGAGCAGGTTTGGAAGTCACTGAGCTCCACCTGCCCCGGGAATCCCGTCCCATCCACGGTGGGTTGTGAGCACTTCCCATGACACAGGCAGAATTGGGGACGCGGAGAGAGAAACCTTGAGTGGCCAGATCGAACAGAGCGTCAGTCAGCACATCACAGACAAGCGCCTCGGACTTCAAACCGCATGGCGAGGGTCAGAGTCCCCGAGTCCCACCTGCCGTGGGGACCTGGGGTGCCGTCCAGGGCAGAAGCACCCACCAACCCGGCACCCCCGTGGCATCCGCTCTACCTCTGGCAAAAGGCACGAGTAGAGCTTTGTAAACTCACCAGTGTGGGCAGACGGTGCCACGTTCCTTCCTTGTCCCCTTCTCGGCCCGGCCCGGCCCACGGAGGAGCGTTTCCACCCCCAGCCACACCCGCGAGGACACAGCAGCCGCCGGCACTGGCGGAGCGCGTGGTCCTATGAGATCCCTTCTCGAGCAGTCCGTACTCACAGCCTCTTTTAATGACACAGGAATCCCAGGAACAAACTGCTACAATGCCCCCATTCTACAGATGAGGAAACTGAGGCCAGGGAGTTTTTAAGCATCTCACGCTGGCACAGAGGGTGGAGCAGTGTGATTTCCAAACCCAAATACCCAACTCGTCTGTGAGAGGAGGCCCCACAGGGAGAGGAACCAACACCCAAACCCCTGGCTTTCTTTTTATTACCTTTGAAATTGTGATATTTTCTAACCAGCACGATGCTCCTGAAAAGGCATTTGGTTGTCTACGATAAGAAATCATTTTGGATTAAAAGTGACTACATCAGATCAGCGAGCTGCAAATCGAATTAGACATTTTGCTTTGGGGCCTGAAACGCTGCAAATAAAAAGCATCGTTTGAAGACAGCAGAGGCTCTGAGGTCGCCAGAGTCAGGGTGTGGGAGAAGCCAGGCTTCCTCGGGGTGCCGGCGGGCGGGTGCCGACCGCCAGGGCCCTGCCGCCTGGCGGGGACGCAACGCACTCACCAGCTGAGCTTCCCGCGGTTCTGCTCGAGCCCCTCGTCCACCTAGGTTGTAAGCGACCGGAGGGACCGACGGAGCCACTGCCCAGCGAATCTGCGGAGAGGCTCGGCGTGGTCTGACGGTCATGGAGCGTGAGCTGGCCGTAGTGGGAAGACGGCTGCGTTTTAAGAAAAGACGGTTCCAACCCTCCTTCTGCCGCCGCGTCCCCTAAGGGGACTTGCTTAACAGTAACTCCTGGTCCTTCTGTGGAGATGTGGGGACCCGGCGCCTTGGCTACAGGGCCTTCTGCA
The DNA here is from genome assembly GCF_000956105.1 of Propithecus coquereli. Classification (NCBI taxonomy): domain Eukaryota; kingdom Metazoa; phylum Chordata; class Mammalia; order Primates; family Indriidae; genus Propithecus; species Propithecus coquereli. The sequence continues at coordinate 8,797 of NW_012145653.1, forward strand.
GCCGTGTGGCACGTGTCTCTCTCCCAGCACGCGTGGCTCGCGAGGCCGGGCCGCCAGGCAAGGCGGGGGCCCCGCAGCCCGCAGCTCCCCATCTCCTCCTGAGGCGCCTGTGCCCCTCCCGCCCCCACCCTACCCGGCGCCCTGCCCTTGCTCCCGAGCTGGGCGAAGGTGGTATTTGGGCTCACAAGGTCTGTTCTTTGCTTCTTGGCAAAATGGAAAAATAAAATACATTTGAGAACCGCGCGGCGGCCTCTGGGAAGCCGCAGCCCCGTTTCCGCAGGACCTTGGTGACCCCGAGAACGGCCCGCGTCGCGTGGGTGCAGGCCAGCGAGAGCGCCCGTCCCTCCTTGGCTCCTCTCGTGGCCTCGAAGTGGCCGGGGCGTGCGGCTCCGCTTGTCACAACCCGCGAAGCTTCGCATCCTTCGCCTCCTGCGCAGCCTAGTATTTGTCTTACTTTCTCGGGTTAGGAATTCTGATTACTGGGAGTCTTCGGAAGGACATGTGAGTGAGGCTCCCATTAATCTCGCGGCGTGGGAGGGCCCCGGGCACAGGTGGTCTCCTGGGACCGTTTAGAACGGTTACGCTCGAGGACGGCGCTGAAAGAGGAACCCCATAAACACTCACGCAGACACGCGGCCACGCAGCACGGGGTGACCCGGCTTCATAGAAACAGCCGCACACACCCATCCACACGCTATGACGGCCGCGCACATTCCTGAGCCATCTGGAAGCTTCTTCTGCCCCGTTGCATTGGGTTTTGAACAAAGCACATCTGCACGCAGGATTTTAAGATTTATAAAAACGCACGAGACAGGCAGACCCTTCTCTGTCCTGGTGCGGGAAAGCGGAATTAGAAGCGTGTGCGGGTGCCGTGTGTGAGCGTCTGGGGACGTTCCGGGCTGAGGGCTCAGACACCACGGGGCTGGCGCCGGGCAGGGCTGGCCCAGAGGAGGGCTGTCACGGCCACGCGCCCACCTGTGCCCAGCGACGCCTCTGGCGGGACGTGTGGGGACTGCAGTGACAGGCACATGTAGGCCCCGCTGGCCGGTCCCTGCTCGTGTCCCTCGTGACTTCCTGGTACATCTCGCCCTGGGGGACACTGGGGCAGCGCTGCCCAAGCACACGCAGAGGGAAGCCCACAGGTGAGGCCGTAGGTACCGGAGCCTGGGGGTCCGTGTAGCCGGCCCTGTGCAGGGGCCGCCCCCGCCGCCTGAGCCGCGCCGAGGTCTGTGACAGGCGGCTCCTGCCCCTCCCGCGGTGCCTGCCGACCCCCAGCACCGCCTCCCGCCTGCGCGCGGCACCCACGGGTGGCACAGCCCCGCAGGCCGGGGTGAGGGTGAGAAGGGGACGGACAAGCGTCTGCTCACCAGGCACGTCCCCGGTGCCCGTCCAGCCGGAGAGGCCCTGCAGCGGACAGGTGCTAAAGGCAGCGATGGCTGCCGGCCCGATGCCCGCGGGGCTGGACACTCGGGGGCCGCCACACACACAACCGCACACACAGTCACACAACCACACACACACACACACACTCACACGACCACACATACACACACACAGTCACACAGACACACACCACACACACACA
>NW_012145654.1:0-1151 GCF_000956105.1 Propithecus coquereli
AAGAGAGTGAGACTCTGTCTCAAAAAAAAAAAAAAAGTTTACATGAAAATGGATAATTTCCCAGAAAAGTATAAATTGCCAGAGTCAACTCAAAAAGTAATAGGGAACCTGAATAGTATCATAACTATTAATTCAGTAGTTTAAAAATCTACTCATAAAGTAATATCAGGTTTTACTAAACTTAAATTTTTTAGGAACAGATAACCTTCCTGTCCCTGGGATTAGAAATAGAGAGGACTCCTTAACTAATTTTATGAGACTGGTATAACCTTAATAAAAAATCATACGAGGATATTGTAAGAAAGGTAATTTTTAGGCCAGAGTCAAAATCCTAGACAAAATACAGCAAACCATGTCCAGCAAATAGCAATGTATAACTAAAAAGTGACTATGACCAAATGGAATTTATTCTGGGAAGAGTAGGATGCCAATTTTTAAAATTAATTTGTCATATTAGTAGATTGAAAGAAGAAAACTACATGGCCATCTGAATAAATATGGAAGAAGCCATGAATAAAATAAAACATGCTTTCAAGATTAAGCAAGTTAGGTGCAGAAAAAGAGCATTCCTTATAAATTGACCAAGGGGTTGAAACAGAAAAAAGGAAATGAAAAGAACATTCTTAACCTGATAACGGATATATTTGCTAAAAGGCTCCAGTGTGCTTACTAGTGAAATGGTATAAGCATTCTCTTTAAAATCAGCAGCAAGATGGAGGGGCCTGCTTTTGATACTTCTTTATAATATTACACTTTGGAGGTTCTAGTGAATGCTGCAAGATAAAAAAATACAAAAGATACAAGGCTTGAAAAGGAGAATCAAAACTAGTATTTGTAGGTGGTGTTTTTATACAAACTATACTGGTTGACTTGGCACATGCGGTAATACAAAAATAAGAAACAACCAAAGAAAAAGGATTAGAAGGGAAGAACAAAAATTATTGGTATTTGCAGATGATATAATTGTCTTCATAAAAAAATCTACAAGAATCTACAAAAATACCATTTGACGAAGCTTCAGAAAGTTTTTGGATATGAGATCAGTATTCAAAAACCGATGATGTTCCTACATACCACCCACAACCAATTAGAAAAAAAGTTATAAAAAAATTCTATTCATAGCAGTAACAAAAACTCTAAGTTACCTGGGA
>NW_012145655.1:0-1141 GCF_000956105.1 Propithecus coquereli
ATAAAAAGTTACAGTAAGCTAAGGTTAATTTATTATTGGAGAAAAACTTGTTTTTGTAAATTTAGTGTAGCTTAAGCGTACAGTGTTTACAAAATATAAGATCTAAAGAAAGATAATTTTTGTACTGTAGTCGATGTGTTTGCATTTTAAGCTAAGTATTATTACAATAGAGTCAAAGACTTTAAACATTTCAAAGTTTATAAAATAAAAAGTTACAGTAAGCTAAGGTTAATTTATTGTTAAACAAAGAATTTTTAATAAATTTAGTATGGCCTACATGCACAGTGTTTATAAAGTCTATGGCAGTGTTCAGTACTGTCCTAGGCCTTCACATTCCCTCACCCCTCACTCACTGACTTACCCAGAGCAACTTCCAGTTGTGTAAGCTATATTCATGGTAAGTGCCTCATACAGATGTACTATATTTCATCATTTATGCTGTATTTTTACTGTACCTTTTCTGTGTTTTGATATGCACTTACCATTGTGTAACAATTGCGTACAATATTGAGTACAGTAACATGCCGCATAGATTTGTAGCCTAGGAGCAATAGGCTTTACATTATAGCCCCAGTGTGTAATAGGCTGTACCATCTATGTTTGTGTAAGTTCACTCTATGATGTTTGCACACTGATGAAATTACCTGAGGACACATTTCCCAGAGCATATCCCTATTGTTAAGGGATGCATGACTGTACTTGCAAGTGGATGCTTTAGAGGCATTTGGGGAAGCAACTTGTGTTAGGGTACTGTTGCTTCCTGGAGGAATCATCAGTTCAGTTTCACTGTATCCTCCAGGAAGTGAGAAGGTTTTGGGTTGACTGGAGGCCTCCTGTGTTGTAAAAATGACTCAGGTTTCTAAGTGACTTAGGCAATCTGAGCAACCTACTGAACTGACTAGACTCCTAATCATAAACGTGCCACCCAAAGATGAAGCCTTCTGGGTCTTCAAATGTTCATTCCAAATTTAGAGGTACATTTCCTCAGGATGAACTTAGTACATGGGGAAAAAAAAATAGGAGCTCTGCATTCTATTAAGTAACCACAGCTAACAAAGTGGAATAGACATCAACTTGGGAAGCTTTCCAATTTGAACTGGAGAGCTCTAGCAATAGCATTTGACTTCACATTGTTCTATAC
>NW_012145656.1:0-1141 GCF_000956105.1 Propithecus coquereli
TTTTAGTAGAGACGGGGTCTCGCTCTTGCTCAGGCTTGTTTTGAACTCCTGAGCTCAAACAATCCACCCGCCTCGGCCTCTCAGAGTGCTAGGATTACAGGCGTGAGCCACCGCCCCCGGCACCTTCTATGTGTTTTTGTTAGATTCGTCTTCCCAACTAAAGTATAAGCTTTCTGAGGCTAGAACTCAAATCTTGGCTATCACTGAATCACCACCACCCAATACCACTGCATACAATCAGTGCTCATTGACTGCTGATGCATTAAACCGTTTTGACCAGACCCTATACTCCCAGCTCGCTCTAGTCTTGAAGATAGACTGAGGGAGATAGAACAGCTACCAGTGCCCTGAATTAGCAGTCCAGACAGCTTGGGTTTTCATAGCTGCTGAGCTGTTTGCTAGTTATGTCACATGGACAAGGTGCTTAGCCTCTCTGAGCTGTTTTCTCCTAAGTAAAATGGGCATTAGAAATCTAACTAAAGGACCATTGATTGGCTGAGGCAATGGTGAAAATATTAGCTATAGAAAAGATTCATAATCATAAATTGCTATACAAATAACTTTTTCATTTTTCTAAAATATTCCTAACATTTTGGGAATGCAACTAAGAAAGAAATGAGTTTCAGTACAAGCCCGTTGCATGTTCGCATGTGGTCGAAAGCATTCTTGCTCAGAACTACCACACAGACATAGTGAACACAGGTCCTCTAACGTGCCTGGGAACAACCTCCACTCACCATCATCCCAGCCCTGTCTCTCTTGGTGGCCCATCTCTGTCTTCATCTCTCTCTGTCTCTGGATCATTTCTGGGCCTAAGCATCTGACTCTTTTTCTCTCTAGCTCTTCCATCCTGTGCTCTCGGTTGCTGTGTCTCTGTGTCTGTAGCTCTCACCTCTCTAGCCCTATTTTTGGTGGTTGGCTTTATCTTGCTGCCTCTTTCTGTCCTTCCATCCTTGCCTCTCTCTCTCTCTCTCTCTCTCTCTCTTTGGTCTTGCATCTCCTCCTTCTGTTAGTCTCTGTCTCTCTCTTTTTTTTTAATCTTTCACTATCTTCTTTCTTGCCTGCCTCCTGCTTTTCAGAGCAAAAGTTCTTAATTTTAATAAAGTTGAATATAACACTTTTTCTTTCACAGACTCTTTTT
>NW_012145657.1:0-317 GCF_000956105.1 Propithecus coquereli
AGCACATGGAGGTGATAGATTTTAACTAATTAATAACAGAGATAATATAAAATATGGCATACCCTATAATGACAAAACCCTAGGGAGCTATAACAATGCAATGGGTTAGATTGAAGGAGCAAAGAAGGCCTCTGTGAAGGGGTGTCATTTAGGGGGAAATCTTGTGATTAGGGATCATGATGATTAAAGTGATTTAGGGGTACGTCAGATAAACAGCAAAGAAAACGGTGCTCCAGGGAGAGGACCAAATGCTCAGAAGTCCCGACAGGAAGAGGAACACAAAGATGAGAAAGACTGGAGAGGAGGGAGGGCGGACA
>NW_012145657.1:11157-13615 GCF_000956105.1 Propithecus coquereli
TCATTTTTATAGACCTCACCTTATTCAGTCTCTTGGCAGCAGATCACACAGTTTACCTGCTTTTCTTTCTTTCAACCATTTTCTTCACTTGGCTTCTGGGATATCACACAATCTTGTTTTTTTTCCCCCCATCCCGTTAGTATCTTCTCTATCTCCTTGGATGAATCTTTCTCCTCATTATGACGTATAAATATTGGACTGCCCAATATTGTTTTTTCTTATTCTTTGTTTTTCTCTATCATCACTTACTCTCTAGTTGATAACAGTCATTTGCATAGACTTAAATTCTATATCTAGTGTGATAATTCTCACCTTGGTATCTCTGCCAGAACGTATCTCACTTGAACGACAGAACTGTAACTCCAGTGCCACGTGTATGTCTGGTGGGCAGCTTCAATTTAACATGGCAAAACCTGAACTCTTCATTTCTTTCCAGCTTCTCCCCATCTAGGTTTACTTTTCTCGCTGTTCCCCTCTAAAAAGGGCACTGCCATTAAGCCAGTTGCTCAGCCAAGAGCTGGGAAGTGTCTTTAATTTTTCTTTTTCATAGCCCACACCTAATCCAGTAGCACGTCTTGTCATCTTGTCATCTTGTCATCGTGTCCATGGCTCTTGCTAACTCATGTGCCCATAGTCAACCCATTACAACGTTGATATGATTTTATGTATTTTTCCAAACGTGCATTGTATATTTCCCTTCTCATTATGTCCACCACTACCACCCTAGTCCAAGCCTCTGTTATTTCCAGCCCAGTTTCACTTCTACCACTCTTGTTTCTCTAAAGTCTATTTGCCATAGAATAATCACGGGGATATTTAAAAACTTAATCTTATGTATCACTTCCTGGCCCAGAAACAATGGGCTACGTGGGCTCTGGGCATGTTCTACACTTTGCTGTTGACCTTCCAATGCCCTCGAGCACACTCTCCTCCCATCTCACAGCAGTTTAATGGCCTTGAACTGTGCCTGGTCATTGAAGATATTTGTTGAGTAAATTAATGAATATTATCCCATGGACCCACAGGCAATATTAACTTATTTTTCATACTGCAGTATGTGAGGAGCCATAACCTAGAAGATGAAGGAAGGGGAGGTGAAGGTTACAGGAAGGTTACAGGTGAAGGTTACAGGAAGATCTAACAAGAAGGCAATAGGGGAGAATATAGAAATTCTATCAAGAGTGAACACTAACTCAAAAACCAACGCTTCTTTTTTTTTTTGAGACAGAATCTTGCTCTGTTGCCCAGGGTGGAATGCATTGGCATCATGATAGCTCACTGCAACCGCAAACTCCTGATTTCAAGCAATCCTCCTGCCTCAGCCTCCCAAGTAGCTGGGACTACAGGCATGCACCAACATGCCCAGCTAGTTTTTCTGTTTTTTGTAGAGATGGGGTCTCACTCCTGCTCAGGCTGGTCTCGAACTCCTGACCTCAAGCGATCCTCCCGCCTCAACTTCCCAGAGTGCTAGAATGACAAGCATGAGCCACCACACCTGCCCCAAAGCCTTGATAGTTATTAATTACCCTCTACATTACAACAGGAACTGCGTGTTTCACTGTGGAGTCAATCACAGCCACAAGAATCTCTGAATCATTAAGAGAAGTTTGAAAGACATTGACCACATCATAAAAGCAAGAGCAGTTAAAATGATTTAGAAGAAAAACAGACTTTATAAATTAGCTTAATTTTCCAAATATCTTGTTGCTTTAAAAAGTGAGTTCACTGATTTGGAGAATTTAGCTCAGTAAAATGATTCATTTCCTAGTGATGTTGTGTGTTGCTCTGCCCAGGCACCCTTAAGATGTATTATTGGAGAACTTTGTATTAGTATGGCATAAAGAGATTCAGTTTCAAAAATAGTTTTATACTTAACATCAAATTAATGTTTTGCTTTTTAAACAGTATAGTGCCTTTATTTGACTCTTATTTTTGTAATTTTTCTTCAAAAAAAAGTAATAGGCCATTTTTATTTTTTGTTAAAATAATTAATGCTAATTATAAAAATATAGAAAACAATCGTCCATAGTACCACCAAGAAAAGACAAACACCATTAAAATGTATGTGTGTGTCATTCAGCCTTTTCTAAACATTGTTATGCCCTTCTAAAAATTCTTCAGATTACCTAATTTCTTATTATTGATATAAATTAAAGTTTTTATCCTCTGTATATCCAAACCTAACCGATATCTCAATAATGCACTTCAAAAAAATAAATTTTTTCAATATCCTAATTTCTTATTATTGATATAAATTAAAGTTTTTATCCTCTGTATATCCAAACCTAACCGATATCTCAATAATGCACTTTAAAAAAATAAATTTTTTCAATATCCCAGAAGATATGGTTCATACTTTAGCTCATTTAAAAATATCATCCTTGTTTATCTAATAACATCTGTAATACGTTTATTTTAAATATTTCAGATTACCTAATTTCTTATTATTGATATAAAT
>NW_012145657.1:13665-14240 GCF_000956105.1 Propithecus coquereli
CACTTCTTCCATTCCAAAAAGATCTTTTCTGCCCATTTTCACTCCCCACTCTCATCACAGCCCTAGGCAATCACTAATCTCATCTGCTTTTTGCTTCTGTAAGATTTGCCTTTTCTTACTGGTAGGATCACTTGTGCATAAGTCCTTATATGGCTGTATATTTCATTTCCCTTGGAAATTATAATAGCTCCTGCAAAAGAAGATATGGTTCACACAAGGATCGTAGCAGTAGAGATGGGAGATGTGAATAGATCCGAAATATGCTTTGGAAATTAAAACCACCGCAATTTTGTAATGGATTGAGTATGGGCAAATGTGTTAACAAGAGCCATTTACTGAGATAGGGAAACTGAATGAAGGATGGGTTTGGGAGAGAGAGTTCAGGAGATAGAAAAGACATGTAACTCCATATTACATGCTTTAAATATTAAATTTTATGTGCGACCCTCCAGACTCAGAATCTGTTACTCAGAGCAGTGGTCATTTTTATAGACCTCACCTTATTCAGTCTCTTGGCAGCAGATCACACAGTTTACCTGCTTTTCTTTCTTTCAACCATTTTCTTCACTTGGCTT
>NW_012145657.1:16606-17940 GCF_000956105.1 Propithecus coquereli
CTGTTTTAAATAATATTATGGTCAAAAGGTATCTTAGAGGTCATCCAGGCCCATCAACTTCTTTCAGAAATTCTTTCCCTGAGGCCACTGATAATCATTCAGCCTTGCCTGGGACATTTCTAGTGGCCAGGACCTCACAAGCCATTCACTCCATAATTATTCATTATTCTTTCATTATTCATTCATTCAACCAGTATATATGTAATATTTACCGTGTGCCTGCCAGAATATTCGACACTGAATACACAAACATGAATAAACCTGGAGAAACATGAACACTTTTAATTGTTTGCTTTTATTTTATTTTAGCTGACATATCTCTTTTTGCTACTTCTGTCTTTTCCTGATCATAAAAATGGTAGCTGTGAAGAATAATTGTAATTTTTTTTTGTTAAACATCTATTAAAAATGTGACTGGGTAAAGAGATCTAAATGTACACAAATGTGTTTTCTGAGAGATAGCCCTATAAATAGTTACATAGTCATGGCATCTCTTTATTTCCTGTCCCAATTACTGTCATAGAAACTCTCTCCAAAAAGTGTGCACACAAACAAATGTACATAACCTTACACATCTAGGCTAAAAAATCTGCAGTTTCTGTTTGTGACACACTTGCCAATATCATCATCATATTTAAAACCACCTTTTGTCTAAAAACATCTGCAATATGCTCTTAAATGTGACAACCAGAACTAAACAGATTTCCAGACACAGACCAGCCAACCCAGTGCCTCTATATGCTTGTCTGTTTTGAATACTAATAGCTGAGTTTAAACGGCAGTCATTTTTGGAAAGGAGAAACAGCCAAGCATGTCACTGGCTCATACTGAATTTGCTGTGGACAAGGAAACCACTATGTCTTAATGATAAAGAAATTGATAAGCTAGGATTTTAATTTATTCATTTTTTTCACTGCCAGGCAAGATTTCACTTTATCCTTTCCACATTTCACCTTGCTGTTTTAATCTCATCATTTTAGCCTATTAAACTTTTGGAATCATAGCTTTGTTACTAGATGTGCAGTTAGCTGTGTCTCCTTGATTTAAATGACTTGTAAATTTGATATGCTCTATATCTTCAAGTTATTGATCTAAATGTATACATTGGGTCAGGGCCATGGACAAAGACTTCAGAACAAAACAAACATCCTTCTTTCAGCTTGATAATGAACGAATAATATTTTTGGTCCTAAAAGCCACAAGAAGAACTTACTATTGAAATTTTTCAACCTTCTTATTAAAAATATCTTTGAATAGCTTGATAACAACCTGAAGGTATGTAGTATTTGCAGTATTTTATTCATTGGGATTAGTCCAATTACCCTGCTTACAAA
>NW_012145657.1:30645-33333 GCF_000956105.1 Propithecus coquereli
GATTATGAGTTTTGGTTTGAAGGTCCAGCTTCAGGGTAATTAAAACACTGAGTAATTAAGAATATTTCCTAAAACTTACACTCCGAAAATTTTTTCGTAGCTATTTGGCCATGTCTTACCTTCTTTAATGAACATACGATTTTTACGCTTTTTCTTCCTTATGAAAGAACAGTGGGGGTGATTGTTCTTGATGGGTTGCTATAATAATAAGAAATGGATTTTAATTTGGACAGTCATGCTCCTGGTGTACTGGATGAGCTGCGCCCACCAACAAGAGCAGCTTGCGGGGGTCATTTACAAATCCCGCCTCTGTCTGCCAGGCTGATCCTAGACAACAAGAGCCCCTACTTATGACAAGAAGTAAAGTGTCATTTAATTGTTGGCATATTTCTGGTAACTTCCTGGGAACTTGTAGATGTTGTAAAATAACACCCTGGACTTACAGTTAAATATCAGTTCTTGTGAATGGCAGCAAAGGCTTATTTGTTTGGGAAAAGCAAAAAACAGGGGAAAACAGAGGATAAACATGAAGCAAGGGATGATACAATATGAAAAACAGAGATCCTTAGATTTCAAGAGAAAATGGCAAAGGAAGGGAGCAAGTTAGATGATGGACACTTGTAAGATCAAATAAGAGGGAAAAACTTGGCAGTGCTGTCGATAAAAGAGTAAAGGGGGTTGGTAGAGATGAATTTTGGGGGGAAGAAAAATGAGTCATCACGATGACCAATGGATTACAGAAAATGGGGCTTTCTCATAACTTATCAAAGCCTCAGAGGTATTACATCCTCACACATTTGCCTTTGACTTTCTCGGGGCTGAGCACAACTGGGACAGCCACACCTGGAACACTGAGCCTCCTGTTCCCACAGGAAAGTCTCCCCCCACGGCCCCCAGTCCCCCGATACAGCCTCGGTCCAGGGGGCAATGACGTAATGGAACACATCAACCCTCATTTTGTGCCTTTGATTCCAGATGAGTTAGCTCACCCTACGGAGTCAGTTTCCTCACTGATAAAATGAAGATGATAATAAGTGCAGACTAGTAGCAAGAATTAAATAACATAAGTTAATATATGTAAACCCCCTTGACCATGCCGGAGGCTCAATGCATCCTTCTTCCTCATCACTTGTTTCTCTTTTCAATATCAATAGGACCTCTGTTCACTCCCAGCATGGCACTGCCTCTTTCTTCTTTTAGGCATAGGTTCTGTACCAGCTTTACCTGCCACTAGACTCAGCCTCGGCCATGACACCCTGCCTCAGACATCAAGGAGCCCTGGCCTCACACACAGTCACCTTTTTGCAAGTACCATAAAAAATTCCAACTTCCTTTACCCCTTTGTGATTTACACACTGCTGTCACTTACTTCCATTTCTCTTTATATTTTAAACACCGTAAGACATAATTACAGTTTTGTACAGTTCATGTTTATTTAAATTTTTCACATATTTGCCAGCCTTGTTTTTGATTCCTTTCTGTACCCACAAATTTCCAACTGGGATCATTTCCCTTCTGCCAGGAAAATGTATTTAGTGGCAAGCCCAGTTATGTGTATCTGAAAATGTCTTTATTTTGCCTTCCTTCCCACTGGAGGTTTTTTTTGCTGAATGTGGATTTCTGAGTTTTCTCTTAGCATTTTGAAAATATTCCACAATTTTCCAGCTTCCATTGTGTCTATTGAGAAACATGTTTCCAGTTTATGCAGTTTATTCAGTTTATGTGGCACTTTTGGTGTAATGCCATTTATCTCTGATTGCTCTTAAAATTTCCATATATTTGATGTTCTACAGTTTCATTAAAATGTATTGAGTTATAGAGTTTTTTAATCTTGTTTGGGATTTCCTGAGATTCTGGCATCTTCAAATTGACGTCTTTCATCAATTCTGGAAAATTTTCAGTCATTCACTCTTCAAATATTGTCTTTGTTTTCTTGTTCTCTCTTAAACTGTATAATCTTGCCTTTTCCCTACATTCAGTTGGTAGCGTTTATTAAAGAAGAACTAATATTCACTGCCTCTACTTCTTTAGTCTTCTTTAGTGTCTTAGTCTGCTTGGGTTGCTGTAACAACATGCCACAGATTGGGTGGCCTAAACAACAGAAATTGATTTCTCACAGTTCTGGAGGCTCGGCAGTCCCACGAGCTGGGTGCCAGCAGATTTGGTTCTGGTGAGGGCCCTCGTCCTGGCTTGCAGATGGCAGCCTTCCCTTTGTCTTGTAAGGACACTAATCCCATCATGAGGGCTCCAACCTCATGACCTAATTACCTCTCAAATGCCCCGTTACTAAATACCATCGCATTGGGAGTTAGAGCTTCCATGCATGAATTTTAGGAGGCCACAATTCAGTCCATGACACTTACCAGATACCATGATTTATTGCTCTCTCTATATCTTCAATGTTTCCTAACATACTAAAACTAATTTCTTCAAATGTTCCCGTTTATTCCTGTTCGCTAAATCTAAAAATGTTTTCTTTGATTCTCATTCTCTTCAGTTTCTCTGTAGTAATCAGCAATATTTATTACCTTTTTCTTTCCTCTTAAAATGTCTCTTTGTTCTGATTTTAAGCAAAAACTAATTTTATATCACGTTTCCATCTTTCCAACATTCCCCTTTGTCCACTTCCAACGTGCGAAGTGTGGATGTTCCCTAAGAATTCATCCCCAAACTCCTTTTCTCTATCCT
>NW_012145657.1:33383-33989 GCF_000956105.1 Propithecus coquereli
TTCAATGGATATAAATTGGTATCTTATTGCTATTTTAATTTGCGTTTCTTTGATTATTACTGTGGTTGCAGATTTTTGCCTCATACTTATTGGCCACTCATATTTCTTCTTTTGTGAATTGCATGCCTCTGTCTTTTGCTCATTTGTAAATTGTTTTGCTTGTACTTTTAAGAACTAATTTGCGGAGTTCTTGACATGGTCAAATATTCTAGATGTTTTTTGTCATATGTGATAATAACAGCTAATGGTTACTGAGACCAGACACTGCTCTAAGCGCTTTGTATGGATTAGCACATTTAATCTTTTCAGTACACATTAGTCTTCATCTTACAAATAAGGGAGTCAAGACAGAGAATTGAAAGACTGCTGTGTGGGTTTTTTTCTTCCCCCCTTTTATTCTAATTTTGTCTTGAGGTTTCTCCATGGAGAGTGGCTATAAACTCCAGCCCTGCCCTGTCGGGGGCCCAGGGCATGTGGCCGTGATGGTTACAGTGTGCCTTTCCTGGACCTATTTACCTGGTGGACGGTCTGATGCCTAAATGTCCAACGTGTGAACAGGTGTACTTTTCACAAGAAACTTGTTGCCACTGGCAGACACCCTTTGGC
>NW_012145657.1:35562-37715 GCF_000956105.1 Propithecus coquereli
TGGTGCTGATGTTACTGATTTGTCTGCTTTTATTTCACAGGGTAAGCTGGCTGAAGTCACTTATCAGTTTGTCAGTTGATTTTCTTGGCTTTTCTAGATAGAATTTCTTGCTTTGTTTCCAATAATTTTATCACTCATGTGTTTATCTTGTATTTTGTTTGGCAGGACTTCCAATACAGCATTGAATAGCACTGGTGATAGAGGGTATTTGTGTCTTATTTCTGGAATATTTAATAAGAGTGTTCCTACTATTTCCTGCCAAGTATGATGCAGATTAAATATTATTGGTACCTACCCTTTGTCAAAAAGTTGTCCTCTACTTCATGGTTGCTAAGTAGTTGCTCTATTTGTTTCGCAGTTTGTTTGTATTTAGGAAAGAGGCTGGGTTTTTAGGAAGTAATTTTCTAGAATCATTTTTATCCTTAAAACTGATCCTGGCTGTGCCAGGCCAGAGTGTGAGTTGAAGCTCAAAGGGACTCAGTAGAGGGGCCAGACCAGCATCACAAAGACTGCAGAGGAGAGAAGCTCTTAGGAACCAAAGGAAACCAAGGAAAGGAAACTGTACTTTTCCACTTTTTCTGATGTTTCTCAGATATCCCGCCCCCCTCCCCACCCCCGGCAACAGCGACAGAAGCCAGTTCTAAGGCGACTGGCATCTTACAACCAAATCTCCATGATAGTTAAAAACAAAGTCTCCATAATTCTACCCCAATTCAAAGTTACAGAACTGTGCGCAGGGCTGAGCAGAATAAAAATGTCGATTAGTCTGAATTGCTCTTTGAAAATCACATATATCCTGAGTCTGGTATTTGTGGTGCTTGCTGAGGGTTCAGTGAGCTCATGTTACTGTAGTAGGCACGATACCTGGCGCAAGAACAAGCCTGTATTTGGAAATTCAGAAACACTGGCTTCTAGTCCTTTTCAAGACATTTCTTTCAAGTATATGGAGATGAATGAAGCAGATCGATCAAAGTGCTACCCTTAAAACTCTTTGTACTGTGATTGCTGCAAACTGTTCTTGTGGGAGCATTCAGGGCTGGGTTTCTGTCATGTATATTTTACAACCCATATCCTTGGGTTGAGAATTCTTTGTAATTCTCACTTTTATTTATATTACAAGCAGCCAAAGTGAGAGAAATATATGCCTAGCACAATTTGCAAGGAGACCTTTAAAGAATTTAAAAAAATGCAAAGGCATTGCTGCATTAGGTACAGGATTAACAGTATAATTAGAGTAAATCAAAATGTTCTTGCATCAGTTTCATTTTTAGAAAATGTTAATTGCGTGTTGCTTTATGCTCTGTCTACATGATGGACTTCCTTAATTAGATTATGAGTTTTGGTTTGAAGGTCCAGCTTCAGGGTAATTAAAACACTGAGTAATTAAGAATATTTCCTAAAACTTACACTCCGAAAATTTTTTCGTAGCTATTTGGCCATGTCTTACCTTCTTTAATGAACATACGATTTTTACGCTTTTTCTTCCTTATGAAAGAACAGTGGGGGTGATTGTTCTTGATGGGTTGCTATAATAATAAGAAATGGATTTTAATTTGGACAGTCATGCTCCTGGTGTACTGGATGAGCTGCGCCCACCAACAAGAGCAGCTTGCGGGGGTCATTTACAAATCCCGCCTCTGTCTGCCAGGCTGATCCTAGACAACAAGAGCCCCTACTTATGACAAGAAGTAAAGTGTCATTTAATTGTTGGCATATTTCTGGTAACTTCCTGGGAACTTGTAGATGTTGTAAAATAACACCCTGGACTTACAGTTAAATATCAGTTCTTGTGAATGGCAGCAAAGGCTTATTTGTTTGGGAAAAGCAAAAAACAGGGGAAAACAGAGGATAAACATGAAGCAAGGGATGATACAATATGAAAAACAGAGATCCTTAGATTTCAAGAGAAAATGGCAAAGGAAGGGAGCAAGTTAGATGATGGACACTTGTAAGATCAAATAAGAGGGAAAAACTTGGCAGTGCTGTCGATAAAAGAGTAAAGGGGGTTGGTAGAGATGAATTTTGGGGGGAAGAAAAATGAGTCATCACGATGACCAATGGATTACAGAAAATGGGGCTTTCTCATAACTTATCAAAGCCTCAGAGGTATTACATCCTCACACATTTGCCTTTGACTTTCTCGGGGCTGAGCA
>NW_012145658.1:0-3404 GCF_000956105.1 Propithecus coquereli
ACAGAGAGGGAGAACCCAAACAGAGCCCAGTGTTCTCCCTGAGTTGAAGTAATGAAGTTGAGAGTTCAGGGGGGGGGGCCGGGTACTGTTAATGAAAGAACTGAACAGAAAAAAGAGAGAAAGGGGGAGCAAGAGAGAGAGACAGAGACCCAGAGACTGTCCTTCTTGAATATTTAACTGAGTATTCACTAGCACATGCATATGAGAAAACTACCGAAAGCTGGAGAAAGAATTGTTTAAAAGAAAAGTAGGGGAAACAATTCCTGGAAATTACATAAGGCCAGGAATAGTTTGTGTTCTCACCAGCAGAATTTACAAAAAGAAAACAACTCACAATTCAAGGGATTTTGTGCAGAGTACTCAGAAATGTATCAATGTCTTAGTAGTTAGGGAAGCTAGCCATACACTTAAAACTGTTCTGGCCCTCAATGACTAGCTCAGAGCAAGCCTTGAAAAGATCAAACTGTTACTAAGTAGCAAGTTCATCATATAAAAATACTCAAGAATATTTATAGGTCAGGCACCGTGGCTCACTCCTGTAATCCCAGCACTTTGGAAGGCCAAGGTAAGACGATCACTTGTGATCATGCCATTGCACTCCAGCCTGGGCAACAGAGTGAGACCCTGTCTTTTTTAAAAAAAGAATATTTCTAGAAATACAAAAACATCTAACACTCAAAAGGCAAAAATTTATAATGTCCAGCGGGGCACATGACCCATAATGAAAATAAAAATTAATCAAAGCTAATATAGGAGTTACAAAGATGACAGAATTAGTGAACAAGAACAATAAAACAGTTATTTAACTATGTTTCATATGTTCAAAAAGACAAAAGCTTAAACATGTTAAGTAGAGAATGGAAGATATAAAAAATACCCAAATGAAAACCTAGAGATAAAAACTACAATGTTTGAGATATAAAAATCTGTGTGTATACTGAATGAGATTAATAGCATGTTAGACCTTGCAGAAGAAAAATTAGTAAATTTGAAGACACGGTAGTAGAAACTATGAACAGGAAAGAATAGAGCTATGAAGATACAGCGATACAAACTATAGTTTCTACTCAAAATGAAACACAGAGAAAAAAATATAAAAATGAACAGAGTATCAGTTAGATATGTGAAAATTTCGAGCAACATGATACACTTGCAAGTGGAGTCCCAAAAAGGGCATGAGGGGATATCAGAAAAATGTATGGAGAAAAAAATTTCCAATGTTTATGTAAATTATAAGCCTTCACATCCAAGAAGCTCAATGAATTTAAGGGGGAAAAACATGAAGAAAAATTCACCAGGACATATTGTCATCAAATTTCTGAAAATTAGAGATAAAAGGAAAATGTTGTGTACAAAGGAAAAAAGACAGGAATGACAACAACACTTCCGGTGGAAAGCAATGTAAATGGAAGACCGTGGAGTAACATCCTCAAAGAACTGGAAAACAATTGTCAATCAAAATCTCATACCCTCAAAATATATCTTTCAAGAACAAAGGTGAAATCAGGACTGTTTTTGCATGTACGGAAACTGAAAGAATTCATCACCAGCATTCCCTTACTCACTACAAGAAATGGTAAAGGAAAACTTCGGGCAGTAGGAACAGGATACTGTTAACAGAGGAAAATCTGGATTGACACAATAAATGAAGAGCACTGGAAATTCTAACTATATGAGTAATAAAAATACATTTTTCTCTTTAAAAATCTCTTGATATATGGTTGTTTAAAGCAAAAATAAATAGAAATGTGTTGTGGAATTTATAACATATGTAGAAGGAAAATGTATAACAACCATAGCAAGAAGACTGATAGGCAAGAAATTGAAATATATTTTTTAAGATTGCTGTACTATAAGTACAGTGCTATAGTATCCATTTTATTGGCTATTTCAGCTTCTAGAATATGCATCCTGCTCTTGTAGGTACATAGTGTTCAAATAAGGTGTAGTATAGCATTCTATAATATGTGTGGAGTATAAATATGTAGTTTTAATAGTTTCTAATTAGGTCAAATTAGCTATCATGTTGAAAATTGAAGTTAAAAATTATTTACAATAGAATAAAAATAAAAATAATGGCATAAATTTGACGAAAGATATTCAATATATATATACTGAAAATTTCAAAACCTCTGAGAAATTCAAAGAAGACCTAAATACATGTAGAAATATATTCATGAATTCAGTATTATTAAGATGTCAGTTCTATGCAAACTGATCCATATGTTTAATGCAATGCCAATCAAAAGCCCAATAGGCTTTTTTTTTTTTTGGATGAAGTTGATAAACATCGATATATATGAAAATTCAAAATAACATTGAAAAGGAAGAACAAATTTAGAGGACTTATATTATAATACTTAATTTCAAGATTTATTTTAAAGCTGCAGCAATAAAGACACTGTAATATTTTTATTAGACAAACAAACCAATGAAATAGAATGGGGAGTACAGAAACAAATACGTCTACAGTTGACCATTGAACAATGCAGGAGTTAGGGCACCAGTGTTAAATGTAGGTGAAAATCCTTGTACAATCTTTGACTCCCTGAACACTTAGGTACTAATAGCCTACTGTTGACTGGAAACCTTACTGATACCATAGGGAAATGTTTGAATGAATACATAATAGGTAATATTTTATACTAATGATATGTACTATTAATAATTAACCAAAATAAAATATGCAAATTATCTTCTGGCAACCCTATAGTTAGTAATGTCACTGGTTTGGGATTCTAATTTTAGCTAAAGGAAAATCATAATCTTAAATAATATATAGATTATTTTGAGACTTAGGGAGGAATATTCTTCAGTAGTAAAACCAATGTTATGTAAACATGCCCTTGATTCTGACTTTTATATGTTGCTAAATATCAGATATATTTACTTCTTATCATTTAATTTCATTTCTGAAAAACTTAAGCAATGACTCTGAGATGATTCCTAGTCCTCTAGGTATGAGTTGAATGAGATCACAAAAATTTCTACCTAAAACGTTAAAAATTTGGAAATATGTCAAATGCTTTATCATCTAACAATTTCTCTTCCAGGAAAAGATTTTCTCCTTTTAGAAATATTTTATAATGTATTTACTTTAAAAAATACTATGTTTTATTTACAATGCTTGCACAGAGTTTTGCATCAGGTCAATATGAGGAAACACGAACTGTGTTTACACTCCCATCTGAAACAACTTAAGCAGACAATACATAAAACAACAGTTTTCAGATATTAGACATAAGGCAGTGTGGGAAAATTATTCATGGCAGAGGAGAAAGAATAAGATAAATCTAATGATTGCCCTAAAAGTCCCAGAGAAGCCACAGAACAGAGAGGGAGAACCCAAACAGAGCCCAGTGTTCTCCCTGAGTTGAAGTAATGAAGTTGAGAGTTCAGGGGGG
>NW_012145659.1:0-906 GCF_000956105.1 Propithecus coquereli
TGGGTCTCATTGCTCCTTCTCTCTGCTCAAAGAACTGACACATGAGCAGAGAGCTCAGGTCAGTGTGACCGTCTGCAATGGCTGATATGACAAAGACTCAAAAAAAAAAAAAAATCTTAACCAGAAAGCCCAAGGAAATGGGGTTCTGGTCATTTAAACTTTTAGAGTCATTGAGAGATGACACCAAGAGGGGTTTGTCATGAAGTATATTTTTGGCAATTTCCTCTTATTTTTAATCCTGACATTGAAAAAGTAATAAATGCAGATGGGAAAACATTCAGACAGTGCTAAAGAGTATGCAATGATCAGTGAGTCACCCTGTCGTTTGAGATACACATTTACTCACTCTCCTCAGAGGCTACCCGCCTATTAACAGTGTCCTGTGACCCCTCCAGAAATATTTGTAATCTTTGTATATACAATTAGATGTATATATATATTTGTGTTTGTCTATCTTCTATCTATATAACGCTCCATCCATCCATACATCTAGCTTATGCTTAACTCTTTTGGTTGAAAATCATTCAAAACTGCTTGAATTCATTCTCTTGTCCTGGCGTGGTGTGTTGAGACCCGTACACCCCTGACAGGGGGTCTTGTGAGTCCTCAGGATGCCTGTCTGAGAGCCAGTCCTCATTACCAAGTTCTCCATCCAGCGAAAGTGAAGCATTGAGCCACACACCAACCAGAGACATTCTGGTTTTGTTTCCATATTCTGCACTATGTGTCTCCTCCTGGAGTCTGTCCTTTTCTTTAAAGCAGAATATAAAAAGATGCCCTGTGAGATGGGAGGTTCTGGTTAGCTGTGATTTCATGGACTCTGTGCTTCAGCAAAGTCTGCCCTAACTCTTTCCTTGATGGAGAAGTGTCCCAACTCACAATCTTGCTCCCCACGCTGAGATGCCC
>NW_012145660.1:0-1246 GCF_000956105.1 Propithecus coquereli
ACCAGCATCTGCTTTAGTGGAGCCCTTACTGTGTACACAGGGAGATGTTTTCCCTTGTTGCTTCCCCAGTACCACCCAGGAGCTAGGACTTCTAACCCAGCAGAATCTAAATTTGTAGGGTCAAGAAGTAGAGATTCTGCAAAAGGGTTGTTGGGAGTGAAGGCACAGTGGGCCAATCCTACTTCTACCCTTTGTTTCTTGGACTCAGGTAGTCTTGCTACTGGGGACACAGTGTTGTGTATCAGACATTAATTCATGCACACATGTCATCCTAGAAGATGCCCCTGCTGCTTTAGATGCTCTGATAGGTGTTTCATTATTCTACCAGGCCAGCTACTTCCGGGATGGTGCATTTTATGATAGGACCAGTGAATCCTGTGGTCAGGCACTGAGTGTCCTACTTTCTTTCTTAGAATGGGCCACTCAGTCTGAGGTTATATAATATTATAGGTGATTCCATGCATTCTGTAAGCTTTTGAGTTGTGTTCTGTCAAGAAGCCCTGTGGGCAGGAAAGGCAAACTCATATCCAGAGGTGATTTCAATTCTGGCAAGAGAAAATTGTTGCCCCCTTCAGGATAAATGTAGTCCAATTTTGATTGACCTGCCATAAAGTGAATGGCTGGGCTCCATTAAGACTGTTTGATATATGAGACTTGGTTTTCATTTCTGTTGCTGGCAGATTGGAAATTCTGCAGTTGCAGTGGATAGATCCACAGTTTCAGTGGAATATTTGTACTTCTGGTTCCCAATGACCTAGGGCTGCCCAAGGGAAGAAAATTCTCTCACATATCCAGATTTGCACAAGCATCAGAAATACCAAATGAATCCAGGCAGATGTCCCACATAGTGGTGGCTCAGAAACTCCAAGTCAGAAAAGAGGGCATACAGTATGGAGTGGAGGCAAGATGTTGTCAGGTTACATGTTATGCAGCTGATTAATGCAGCAATGGCCAAAGCAAAAAGTTGGATAGAGAGGATTTGAGGTAGGGCCTAAGAGTCATCTGATACTACAACCCTCTTTAAGAAACACATCTTTGGGAATGTTATTTTGCTTTTAGTAAAATCAAATAGAGCATGGATGTAGAAGAATACATCAAATACAAAGCTAGGAATTAGACACTTTACAACTAGGCAGGAAGGAAAGCCTCTAATTTTAAATGGAAAATCTTTTATACTCTTGAATAGACACATGATAGATAAATATTTTGAGGTCCTTGATACAGTCTACTGAATTGTTTTTAAAAA
>NW_012145661.1:0-1603 GCF_000956105.1 Propithecus coquereli
ATAGAATTCTTAGTTCCATCTAGGTCCCTTACCCACCCTACTTTTAAAATATAAGTGATGTAGGTATTTCCTCTAAATACCTTAAGCACCATGTCAGATAACGCTTAATTTCTCCTTCAACCATCAAACATAATTTTTTTTCAAACTCATATGAAAAAAGATAGCCAATTATATTTATCTCTGTTCTTACACACTTATTTGTCCTTTCTTCCTTCTTGAAAGCCCAGCTCATTCCTTTGTCATTTCTTTTCTATTTAGAGAATTTCCTTTAGACATTCTTTAAGGGTAGTTTTTCTAGCAATGAAGTCTTTTAGTTTTCCATCATCTGAGAATGTATTTTCCCTTCATTCCTGAAGCATATTTTTGCTACATGTCAAATCCAGAGTTGGTAGTTCTTTTCTTTCAGCATTTGAATATTTTGTGCTACTTTTTTCTGGCCTCCATGGTTGTAAATGAGAAATCTACTGTTGTTCAAATTGTTGTTCCTCTGTAGGTGATGCATTGTTTCTCTCTAGCCTCTTAACAGATACTTACACCTACAGGAATCCTATTTGCAGGTCAAGTCAGCTTCTGGGGACTTCAACATACGGATTTGAGGGAAATACAATTCAACCCATAACACTTACCACGTCAGCTCTTTGATTGTTTAAGACTTTTTAAAACTGTCTTATCAAGATTTTGAAATTATTTACAGTGGTATGGGTACTTTGGCTATTATTTTATTGAAAATAAACCTTAATTATTATTGTCTCTGAAAACTATAAGAAAGTTTGTTGTTTATTTATTTTTTATGTTTTTTCCCTGACTTTTAAAAATCATTACCTAGGATCACAGTATATTAGTATAGCAGAAATGGGTAATAACTTAGAAATTTTCCAATATGCGAGGCAAAGAAAGCCCATCAGTGATTGGTGATACCTTATTCAGAGTTGGTGGAAGACAGGGAAGCTTCCTCTGAGCTTCTCAGAAAAGAATCATAAGCTTGTTTTTCATTTCTACGGCAGGGGTTTATTGATTTTTATGACACACCAGGAATGTACCTGCCATAAGGTTTACAGTGGCAAAGATAACACGGCTCCTGCCCTCAGGCAGCAAGCAGATCATTGCAAAGGAATGTGATACTTTCCATGGTAAGGGACATACAGTATCCTCTGAAGGTCCATTCCAGAAGCATCTAACCTAATCCAGAGCATGAGGGATGCCTCTGTCGAGGAATTAACCTAAAATCTGACTCTTGGAAAGTGTTAACTAGGAAAGAAATTGGTGATAAGGTGTTCTCAGAAGCAAAGAGAGGAAAACATTCAAAGGACTAGGGTCATGCAAATGCTAAACACCATTCAGAATGCTCAAAGCAGTATCAAAGGGCTCTATATGCCACCAGGAACTAAAAGGTGCTACTTAGGAAGCAAGATATCTATCACAGCTACTGCTTCTTAATTCTGGAGGAATAACACAGAAGCCTAGGATTCAGGGCTAGCTTGTACCTCAAGGCTCAGGAAAGTTTCCAAGGGCAGATGTAATCTCTTCTGCAAGTACCCTACTTGCACCCCAGCTGAGGGAGTCCAAAAAGCAGCCCACTCTGGGTTTCCTAACCCAGGGGCAC
>NW_012145662.1:0-1449 GCF_000956105.1 Propithecus coquereli
GGAGTGTGAGGTTGCTGTGAGCTAGGATGACGCCACGGCACTCTAGCCCGGGCAACACAGTGAGACTCTGTCTCAAAAAAAAAAAAAAAATACATTGAGACTTGTTTTGTGTTCTAACATATAATGTAGTCTATGGTGGAGAATGTGTGCTGATGACAAGAATATGTATTCTCTAGCTGTTGAATGAAATGTTCTGTAAATGTCTGTTAGGTCCATCTGGCCTAATGTGCAGTTTAAATCCAGTGTTTCTTTATTAATTTTCTGTCTAGGTGATCTAATGCTGGGAGTGGCATATGGAATCCCCAACTATTATCGTATTGGAGTCTATCTCTCCCTTTAGATCTGATAATATATCTGGTTGCTCCAGTGTTGGATACATATATGTTTAGAATTGTTATACCCATTTGCTAAATTGATTCCTTTATTATTATAATGACCTTCTTTGTCTCTTTTTATTATTTTTGACTTAAAGTCTGTTTTATCTGTTTATACAAGTATGCTACTCCTGCTTGCTTTTGGTTTTTGATTGCATGGAGTTTCTTATTACATTCCTTTACTTTTAGTCTATATGTAAAAAAGACTTTTAGTTTTTACAGGTGAGATGAGTTTCTTTTAGGCAGCATGTAATTAATTGGGTCATGTTTTTTACCCATTCAGACAGTCTGTATCTTTTAAGTGGAAAGTTTAATTTGTTTACATTCACGGTTATTATTGGTATGTGAGGGCTTATTCCTGTCATTTTATTAAATGATTTCTGGTTGTTTTGTATATCGTTTGTTCTTTTGTTTTTCTCTTACTGTTGTGGTTTGGTGGTTTTCTATAATGGTAACATTGTGGAAATGTTTCCTTATTTGTGTATTTGCTTTACCTGTGGGTTTTATGCTTTCATGTGTTTTTATGATGGTAGATACTGTCCTTTCACTTCCAGGTGTAGGATTCCCTTAAGCATGTCTTGTACGGCTGGTCTAGTGGCGGTGAACTCCCTCAGCTTTCGCTTGTCTGGGAAAGACTTTATTTCTGCTTCTGAGTGATAACTTTGCTGGGCAGAGTATACTTGTCTGGCATTTTTTTCTTTCAGCGCTCTGGATATATCATTCCATTTTCCTCCTGGCCTGTAAGGTTTCTGGTGAGAAATCCACTGTTAGCCTGATAGGGGTTCCCTTATAAGTGACTAGATGCTTTTCTCTTCTACTTTTAGAATTCTCACTGCCTTTGGCTTTTGACAGTTTAACTGTAATGTGCCATGAAGAAGACCTTTTTGAATTGTATCTGTTTGGGGATCTCTGAGCTTTTTGTATCTAGATATCTAAATCTCTCACCAGACTTGGGAAGTTTGCAGCTATTATTTTGTTAAATAGGTTTTCTGTCCCTTTTGTTTTCTCTTCATCCTCTGGGACACCAAAAATTGAACTTCTTTAATATTATTATTATTATTATTATTATTATTAT
>NW_012145663.1:0-1097 GCF_000956105.1 Propithecus coquereli
GATCATGAAAGTATATCATTATAAAAGTGAGAAGTCAAGCTCCAGATAGGGAGAAGATATTGGCAGTGTATATAACTAATAAGTATTTATATCCGGACTATAGAAAAATTTCTAAAAATTAATAATAAAAATACAAACATCTGACAAGTGATCCAAGCTGCAGAGGAGACCCAAATTGCCAGTGATCACATGGAAAGATATTCAGCCCCACGAGGAATCAGGGAAATGCAAATGAAAACCATAAAGGGTCAGGGGTTGTGGCTCACACCTGTAATCCTAGCACTTTGGGAGGTTGAGGCAGGAGGATCACTTGAGGCCAGAAGTTAGAGACCAGCCTGAGCAAGAGTGAGACCCTGTCTCTACAAAAAAATAGAAAAATTAGCTGGGCATGGTGGCTCATGCCTATAGTCCCAGCTACTCAGGAGACTGAGGCAGGAGGGTTGCTTGAGCCCAGGAGTTTGAGGTTGCTGTAAGCTATGCCACCATGCTCTAGCCTGGGTAACAGAGCAAGACTGCCTCAAAAGAAAAAAACAATTTACACCCTTCTGATTAGTCAAAAATTAAAAACTCTAAAAATGTATGGTCCTAGTGTTGGACACTCTCATATTCTGTTGGCTATTTTTGAGATCTTTTTGTCAAGATGAAGATGTGCACATATTAAGATAAGACCTTGTCAATGTTACTAGAGAAACTCTTGTACACAACTAGGAGAGGATTTTATAAAAATGTTTATAGTAGCAAGGTTAAAAAAACAGCAAAGAAAACAAAGCAAAGCAAAAAACCTGGACACTCGCTAGGTATCGATCAACAGGAGATTAGATAAATGTCAAAACATTCATACAGTGGAATACCATAGAGCAGTTAAAATGAATTAGTTCTGGCCAGGCATGGTGGTTCACGCCTATAATCTCAGCACTTTGGGAGGCTGAGACAGAAGGATTGCTAAAGGCCAGGAGTTTGAAACCAGCCTGGGCAACAGAGCAAGACCCTGTCTCCAAAAAAAAGTAATAATAAAATAAAATAAATTAGCTGAAATTATCCTATTTATCAATAGGATAAATCTCAAAAACAGTGTTGAGCAAAAAAAAAAAAAAAAA
>NW_012145664.1:0-1250 GCF_000956105.1 Propithecus coquereli
CCCTGTCTATCTCAGCATTTAAAACTAATCTCAAAGAAGTTTTCTGTCAGAGGTGCTTTTAAAGATTTGTTTAGCGATATTGATCACTTTAATTGAGGTTTATTGAAAGTGCCCAGTATAGCTCTCCTGTGGTTCGTGTTCTACAAATACATCATCATCTTACTGATAGATAGAGTTTTCATTTCATTGCAGTCAGCCTAACACCTTGTAGAAACTTTAAATTCACACCAGCACATGAGGAGGGGAAGCGTTCTTTTCCTCTGGCCTTCCAGTTGTCATCAGCCACTGCACTAGATAAAAATAATTTTAAAGCATGTTTTTTAGTAATACTAAGCCTCTCGTTTCATCCCTATGTTCACTTTGGAGGTTCTCTGTTGAAAATCCTGAAAAGAATGAACAGAGCTAAGAAGCTAGAAAATATCAAGCTGTATACATGTAAGAAGAAAATGAGAAAACTGAAATTAAGTGATTTTGTAAGTAGAACGGGTAACCTGTAACTAGCCTTCTAGTGAAGTTTCTAATATAAACAGTTTCCATTTTAGTGGTTGAGTTTTACATTAGATGCAGGAGTTGTTAAAGCCTATGAAAAGTTATTGGGCTTATTTTTTGGATTTGTCTTGTTTAAATGGAGGTACTGATCTCTTTAGGGTAATTCAGGGCATATATCTGTCTAGAGCCAGCTATAATACTATAAGCATACTTCATGAATAAGACTTTGCACACACAGTCCTTTAGGTGCTCTCACCATTGTAAAGGAAGAGACAGAGAATATAAATCGCCCTTTTGAGATATCAAAGATGGCCTCTTACACATACCTTTCAATTACTCTTTCAGTATGTGCTAGGTTAAACAGACACTTCAAAAAATGAAATCTTTCTATCTTTCTTTCATTTCAAAAGTGAAAACACAAAAAGAGGCTGGGATTGGCTAGCAGTTTATTAAAATCTGCTCGTGTGGATCCCCAGGTTATGATAACTCATTTCCATTGTGCATGCAAGACTTTGTATGGTGCTGCATATGGTACGTCTTATTTCCTAATATATAATTGCCACTCTGGGAACCACAAGTCTTTGTTTTACGATTGGTGCATTAGAGTTTAAGAAAAGCCTTTGCTGCTTCCATTTATCTAAGTCAGGGACTAAGAAATTGGCATTAAGCTATTACTGTATCTATTAATAGTTCATGTGCCCTAAACCTGAAAGAACACATTTAACTATGACTGGTGACTGGCAGGCCTTTGAGGAAGTTAT
>NW_012145665.1:0-1503 GCF_000956105.1 Propithecus coquereli
TTTTTTTTTTTGAAGTCTTTGTAATTCCTACTGGACTCGGATTCATATGAAATGGGTGTGTTGCAAATCCTTAAAGGCTGCCAGATTCCTTTTGAAAGGATATGTTTCTTTCCTTTACCTTTCAAAGTCAGCCCTCCAGAGTTTAGCCAAGAGCTGAATTTCAATGTGTTGATATCACTTAACAAGAGGAACAGGAAGTGTTCCTCTCTGAGTGGGAGATGGAGGAGGCCAGGAAAGTAACTGCAGCCACAATAGCAGGGAAATGTGCCTGGTGACTTAGCTGAGGCTTTTGCATCTTCCCCATTTACCAACAATTGACTAAATGCGTTTGCTAAACTGCATCTTTTCCTGCTCTCATTGTTCTATGTAACCGAAACAAGCCAGCATAGCACTGTCATCTAAGTCAATAACGGTCACAAAGCACTTTCTCTCCTTCTGCGGCAGGCTGCCTGCAAAACATAAAGGAGGGTAGTGATGCACCCACGCAAATTAGCCTCCCAAACTCATTTAAATAACGTTTTCCCTGTCATATATGCAAAACCCAGATGAATATTTACAACATCCAGGAATAGGTACCATAGGAAAGGGAAGGAGAAAAAAAATTTAAAAAAACCAACCCAACCCAACTCTGCAAATGTAATCATTCTCAAAATGCTCCCCAAACAAATTGTTCTAGCGGCTGTTGCCCAGCAACCATCCCACTGTAGTATTCTGCCTGGGTACGCGTGAGGCGGAGCTGTCTCTTCTGCTCGGAGTGTGCAAAATCATCACAACAGCAGAGATGGAAAGCAAGATGTGAGGAGGTTAAAAGTCAGGGTCAGAAGTTCAGGTTGCTGTGACCCTCAAATCAATTTCAAGCACTATTTATGACATTTTTTTCTGCCTTCCATCGCTCGATCTTAGTCTTGCAATGAACCGCCTAATCAGACTTCAGGGACCATGGGACCTTGGGATTTCGATAGGGTCAGGTCAATTCCTACCAACTTGTGTACTGTCACCTACAAGGCGATCATTACTGAGGATTCTGAGAACCTCAAAGCCGGGAAGCTCTGAAGGGAGGGAGAGAGGATGGAGTTGCTGGGATCCTGTGCCTTTGAGCAGGTCCTGACACAGCTCGGCCTGTGGCTTCGCTGGACCAGGTGCAACCAGCTCATGTGATGACAACTCTGTCATCTTCTCTAGAAAGCCTGCCTCCTCTGACGGGTGGCCCTCCCAAGGCATTCTTCCAAAGGTACAGGGATCATTTTATTATCCATCTTTTTAACAGATGTATGTATAAAGAAGAAAAAGAGGAAGAGGAAGAAGAAGGAATTACATAAAATAAAGCATCTCCATATGGCCTTAATCATTGATGGAGTTATGAAAGCACGTACGGGTGGGCTGTAGTGTACTCACGCCAAACCAGGGCTGGACCTAAGGCCTGGGGTGGTTCCAAATCTCACAGGACCTTTCATTATATTTCTAGATAATTTTTGAAACTATATGGTGGACCTAAGCAACAGA
>NW_012145666.1:0-2693 GCF_000956105.1 Propithecus coquereli
TCAATTAATACCAATTTGATGGTGAGTACATGTGGTGCTTGTTTTTCCATTCTTGTGATACTTCACTTAGTAGAATGGGCTCCAGCTCTATCAAGGTTAATACAGGAGGTATTAGATCACCATTGTTTTTTGTGTCTGAGTAGTACTCCATGGTATACATATACCACATTTTATTAGTCCACTCATGTATTGATGGGCACTTGGGTTGTTTCCACATCTTTGCAATTGTGAATTGTGCTGCTATAAACATTCGAGTGCAGATGTCCTTTTTATAGAATGTCTTTTTTTGCTTTGGGTAGATGCCCAGTAATGGGATTGCTGGATCAAATGGTAGTTCTACTTTTAGCTCTTTGAGATATTTCCATATTACTTTCCATAGGAGTTTTACTAGTTTGCAGTGCCACCAGCAGTGTATGAGTGTTCCTGTCTCTCTGCATCCACGCCAGCATTTATTGTTTTGGGACTTTTTTATAAAAGCCATTCTCACTGGAGTTAAGTGATATCCGATTGTGATTTTGATTTGCATTTCCCTGATGATTAGAGATGTTGAGCGTTTTTCATATGTTTGTTAGCCATTAGTCTATCTTCTTTTGAAACATTTCTGTTCATGTCCTTTGCCCACCTTTTAATGAGGTTGTTTGGTTTTATCTTGCTGATTTTCCTGAGTTCTATATAGATTCCAGTTTCAGCCCTTTGTTGGATGTGTAGCATGTGAATATTTTCTCCCATTGTATAGGTTGTCTGTCTGTTCTCATGATAGTTTCCTTGGATATGCAGAAGCTTTTTAATTTGATCAGGTCCCATTTATTTATTTTTGTTGTTGCTGTGATTGCCTTTGGGGTCTTCTTCATAAATTTTTTGCCTAGGCCAATGTCTGTAAGAGTTTTTCCAACATTTTCTTCTAGAATACTTATAGTTTCCTTCCTTACATTTAAGTCTGTTATCCACTGTGAGTTGATTATTGTGAGAGGTGAGAGGTGAGAGGTGCGGATCCTGTCTCAGTCTTCCACATGTGGCTATCCAATTTTCCCAGCATCATTTATTGAATAAGGATTCTTTTCCCCAGTGTATGTTTTTATCTGCTTTGTCAAAGATTAGATGGCTATATAAGGATGGTTTTATATTTGGCTTCTCAGTTCTGTTCCATTGGTCTGTCTCTGTTCTTGTGCCAGTACCATGCTGTTTTAGTTACTATAGCCTTGTAGTATAGCTTGAAGTCTGGTAAATCGATGCCTCTCAATTTGTTCTTTTTGCTTAAGATTGCTTTTGCTATAAGGGGTTCTTCTCTGGTTCCCTACAAAGAGTAGAATTATTTTTTCTAGATCTGCAAAAAATGATGTTGGTATTTTAATAGGGATTTCATTGAATCTGTAGATCACTTTGGGTAGTATGGACATTTTAACAATGTTGATTCAGCACCCTTTTATGATAAGAATTCTTAACAAAATAGGCATAGACGGAACTTACCTAAAACTGATAAAAGCCGTATATGACAAACCCACAGCCAACTTCATACTGAATGTGGAAAAATTGAAAGCATTCCCTCTTAGAACTGGAACCAGACAAGGTTGCCCTCTATCACCACTTCTAGTCAACATACCGCTTGAAGTCCTAGCCAGAGCTATGAGACAAGAGAAGGAAATCAAGGGCATCCAAATGGAGGCAGAAGAGGTCAAACTATTGCTCTTTGCTAACAATATGATCTTATATCTAGAAAACCTCAAAGATTCTGCCATGAGACTATTAGAATTGATAAACATATTCAGCAAAGTCTTGGCTTACAAAATCGATGTACACAAATCAGTAGCATTTCTATATGCCAACAACAGTCAAACTGAGAACCAAATCAAAGACTCAATACCCTTCACAATAGCAACAAAGAAAATAAAATACCTAGGAATATATTTAACTGAGGAGGTGAAAGACCTCTACAGGGAGAATTATGAAACACCGAGGAAGTAAATACCTACTTCTTTCTCCTCTCTTTTTGTCTGCTTCCACCTCTGCAAACTTTCTGTCTCTGTCCATGGGTTGTTTTAGTGGGGACTAATCTAAGGGAACGATTTGCCATAGCAATTCTTTCTCTCTTTTTAATCTTTATATTATGGAATATTTCAAACATATACAATAGGAGAATAGTAAAATGTAACCTCATGGTACCCATTAACTAGCTTTAAAAGTCATTAAATTTTACCAATCCTATTTCATGAACCCCCTCTGCATACCTTTATTTTTTTGGTGGCATATTTAAAGCAAATCCATGACATCATGTTATTTTACCCATAAATACTTTACTGTTGACCCTTGAACAGCACAGGTTTGAATTGCATGGGTCCACATATACATGGATTTTTTTCAATAAAAGTTACGCCAAGTGTGCCTGCCTCTCCTGCCTCTTGTTCTACCTCCTCCACCTCTTCCACCTCTGCCATGACTGAGACAGCAAAACTGATCCATTCTCTTTATCCTCCTCCTCAGCCTACTCAACGTGAAGACTATGAGGATGAAGACCTTTATGATGATATACTTCCACTTAATGAATAGTAAATATATTTTCTCTTTCTTATGATTTTCTTAATAACATTTTCTTTTTTCTAGCTTTATTATAAGAATATAGTATATAATAACATGTAAAATACAAAATACATGTTAAGCAGCTATTTATGTTACTGGTAAGGCATCTGGTCAACAGT
>NW_012145667.1:0-1333 GCF_000956105.1 Propithecus coquereli
AAAACAATCTAATTTAAACTATGTGTCTGGTTTCTATTTGTCAGGTAGAAAATTCAACTTTGGCCATGGAGAGCAGAAAAAAAAAAAAATAATAATAAGCCCTGGGAAGTCCCCTTGGCTAGTCCCCTGTAGTTCTTGGTCATCAATGTGTGCTGGTTCTGTCTAAGAAACCAACAGAATTCCCTTAGTTTCTTCTGCCTTATAAATCTTTTCCAAGGCTGGGAAGCATAAATTCTTTCTATGTGGAGTTTCTGATACTTCTCTGGAAAACCTCTACAGAGCTGATTAAAGGTCTTCATTGATTGGCTGAACCGTGGGTCTATACCCCAATTTGCTTTCTCCAGTCCCCTAATTCTCTTTTTAGCCTGAAAGAAATCCTTTCTGTCCACGTTTTCTTTTTCAATCTCTTCTTCCTCCAGAGAACCTAGACTGATCGTTTCAGTGGATTTTCGTTTTAGGAAACAAATACCAAATAAGGAGAGTGTCGTGTTGTGCAGACAACTTATACTTTTACATCCTGCCAAAAATGCCTGAGTTAAGAAAAGGAAGCTCCGAATCTGTTATTTGTAGGACAGAAGAAAGGAAAGGAAGGATTAGAAGGTGAAAGAGCTAAATCGATGTCTCAAACATTTCATAAAGACAAAAAGTGTTTAAATTTCCCAACTGTACAACTTAGTCTTATTTCAGACCTTACAAGAAAATATTTTCATTATAATTTATATTTTAAAAATGCATGCTAGGCTTAGAGAATTTAAGTGACTTGTAAAAAAACACTCATTAATATAATAGATGGGATTAGAATCCAAGTCATTAACCCCCTCTTTCATTTAATTCTCATACTATTCCAGCGATATATGACTACTATGGGTTGAATGTTCCTGTCCCCTCCAAAACTCCCCTTGAACTTAATCCCCAGTGCAACAATGTTGGGAGTTGGAACATAATGTGAGGTGTTTAGGTCATGAGGGTGGAGCCCTAATGAGTGCCTTAATGCCTTTATAAAGGGCTTTGGAGAGGGAGTTTACGCTCTTTATTTACCCTCCGCTTTCCACTATGGAATGATTCAGCAAGAAAGCTCTCACTGGATGCTTGCACCTTGGTCTTAGACTTCTCAGACTTCAGAACTGTGAG
Organism: Propithecus coquereli; assembly: GCF_000956105.1. Classification (NCBI taxonomy): domain Eukaryota; kingdom Metazoa; phylum Chordata; class Mammalia; order Primates; family Indriidae; genus Propithecus; species Propithecus coquereli. The sequence goes on from NW_012145667.1 coordinate 1,132, forward strand.
TCAATAAGGTTCTGTTCATTATAAATTATCCAGGCTTGCCGGACACGGTGGCTCACGCCTGTAATCTTAGCTCTCTGCGAGGCCGAGGCGGGCGAATTGTTTGAGCTCAGGAGTTCGAAACCAGCCTGAGCAAGAGCGAGACCCCCGTCTCTACTATAAATACAAAGAAATTAATCGGACAACTAAAAATATATAGAAAAAA
>NW_012145668.1:0-300 GCF_000956105.1 Propithecus coquereli
CGAGCGATGGGGAGCAGCTATAAATACAGATGAAGCTGCCCTTGCTTGCCTGCTGCTCAATTCCTGCTGTGCTGCTCCCTCCGCCCCGGCCCCAAGTTTCATGGAAGACAAGTTTTCCACTGACCGATTGTGGGGGAGGAGGCATGGAGCTTTGCTACCTGGTCCCTAACAGGCCGTGGACCACTACTGGTCTGTGGCCCAGGGATTGGGGACCACAGCTATAAATGACTTGATCTTCCAACTCACTAATTCTCTCTTCAGCTGGGTACATTCTGTATGTAGTTCAGCTATTCAGGTTTG
>NW_012145668.1:350-728 GCF_000956105.1 Propithecus coquereli
TAAGTGATTTCGCAAAGCCATATTTGTTAATATGCGGCATCATTGAAGACCTACATTTCTTTCTCTACAGAACCTAAAAGTTTAGTTCGAGAACACGTCAGATTCTACACAGTAAAAATTTATATTGTTATTTCTTTTTTTTTTTTGAGACAGAGTCTTACTCTGTCGCCCGGGCTAGAGTGCCGTGGCGTCTGCCTAGCTCACAGCAACCTCAAACTCCTGGGCTCGAGCGATCCTCCTGCCTCAGCTTCCCGAGTAGCTGGGAACTACAGGCATGCGCCACCACGCCCGGCTAGTTTTTTCTATACATTTTTAGTTGTTCAATCAATTTCTTTCTATTTTTAGTAGAGACGGGGTCTCGCTCTTGCTCAGGCTGGT
>NW_012145668.1:12457-13585 GCF_000956105.1 Propithecus coquereli
CCTCCCCATGCCTTGCCTTTGAACTCTGTCCCTCTCCACCCCCAATAAAAAAAAAACAAAGCTTACTGTCACACTAAAAGAAAAACTTCGAAAGCTCCTGTGGTAAGTAATGATGAGCAAATCCCGACTGCGTATCATACAGTTTTCTAATTTAATCTACTTTTATACGGAAGCTTTCAGCCCATAAAAATCTGGGGGGTTTGGGAGAAAAAACCTTCAGAGCAACCATCTCAGAAATGAAGGAAACCTTTTTAGTGTATCTTTTCTCCGTTTGCCCCAGCCAAGTGGAGTAGAAGCAGAAAGTATCACTTCATGGGAGGGTGCTGATTTCTAACCATAGGTGTGTCAAAACTAACATGGTAAACTTGTACAATCTCACTTTGGACTGTAATCCTCCATCACATAGATGAAAGGCAACACCAGCTCCCTCTTTCAGAGGGTTGTAAGAAGGAAAGAAGAGATATGGCGGAGATTTTTAAAGAACAGAGTCCTAGTTCCTGTTCTAAGAGATCTAATTCACTAAGTCTGAAATGAGATTCAATTAATTCTCTGAAATGAGATTCAATTAATTCTATGTTCAGACTGAATTGAGAACCACTGGGCCATAGGATTAAGTCCAAACATATTTGCATATATCACAGCTTTCATCACCTGGGCCTTGTCTAAAATTCCAGACTGATGTCACTCACTACTCCTTGGTGCCCTGTTTTCACTTCCAGTTATGATGAATGACTTGCATTTATTCAATTCATGAGCTGAATGTTCCTTTTCTTGCCTCCCTGATTTTGTAAGTGCTGTTCTATCACAGAAGGTCTTTTTTTTCCCCCCACTCTTTACCCAAGCAAACTTCTTTGTTTTCTCAGTTCTACCACTACCTTACCACCCAAAGCATTCCTGAATGACCACAGGAATTCCTTTGGGCTGGCAAAAAAATAAAATAGAAAAATAAAAAACAACAGTGAAAAGAAAAAAAAAGAAAAGGAAAGGAAAGAAAGGCAGACCTCTCATCACATAGTTACAATTATTTCTCCTTGACACTTAAATACATTTTTATGCAACACTTCAAACATCAGAAATGTACAAAAACAAAAATTTAAAACATACCTATTATCCATCACAGAGATTAAC
>NW_012145668.1:16174-16516 GCF_000956105.1 Propithecus coquereli
CACTGTTGGTGGGAATATAAATTGGTACGACCATTTTAGAAAACTATATGGAGGGTCTCAAAAAATTAAAAACAGAATTACCATATGATTCAACATTCTCACATCTGGGTATATATCCTAAGAACTTGAAATCAGTACGTCAAAGTGATATGAGCACTCCCATGTTCACTGCAGCATTATTTACAATATCCTAGCTATGGAATCAACCTAAGTGTCCATCAGTACATGAATGGATAAATAAAATGTAGTACATATACACAATGGGATACTATTTAGCCTTTAAAAAGAAGAAAATTCGGTTATTTGTGACAACATTGATGAATCTGAGGACATTATGTTAAG
>NW_012145668.1:16566-16907 GCF_000956105.1 Propithecus coquereli
CACTGTTGGTGGGAATATAAATTGGTACGACCATTTTAGAAAACTATATGGAGGGTCTCAAAAAATTAAAAACAGAATTACCATATGATTCAACAATCTCACATCTGGGTATATATCCTAAGAACTTGAAATCAGTACGTCAAAGTGATATGAGCACTCCCATGTTCACTGCAGCATGATTTACAATATCCTAGCTATGGAATCAATCTAAGTGTCCATCAGTATATGAATGGATAAATAAAATGTGTACATATACACAATGGGATACTATTTAGCCTTTAAAAAGAAGAAAATTCGGTTATTTGTGACAACATTGATGAATCTGAGGACATTATGTTAAG
>NW_012145668.1:18775-19177 GCF_000956105.1 Propithecus coquereli
TGGGTCATTATCTAAACTAAAATTCAAAGGTAAGAAGCAACAGCTGCTCCAGATGGGGAGGAATCAGCATAAGAAGTCTGGAAGTATGAAGGCTCAAAGAGAAAGAACACCCCCAAAGGGGAACACGGGGTGTCTACCAATGGATATCGACCAAAATCAGAACACTGAAATGACAAAAGAAGAATTTCCAATGTGGATTGTAAGAAAACTCAATGATACGCAAGAGAAAATGGATAACCAACACGAAGAAACCACAGAAAAAATCTAGGACTTGCAAGAAAAATTCACTAAAGAAATTGGAATATTAAAGAAAAATCAAACAGAATTTCTGGAAATGAAGAACTTAGTCAAGGAATTACAAAACACAGTGGAAAGTCTCAAGAATAGGGTAAATCAAACAGA
>NW_012145668.1:19227-21250 GCF_000956105.1 Propithecus coquereli
TCATCCACAAACACCACCTACTGGCTCAGAGACTAAACTGGATGGGTCATTATCTAAACTAAAATTCAAAGGTAAGAAGCAACAGCTGCTCCAGATGGGGAGGAATCAGCATAAGAAGTCTGGAAGTATGAAAGCTCAAAGAGAAAGAACACCCCCAAAGGGGAACACGGGGTGTCTAGCAATGGATATCGACCAAAATCAGAACACTGAAATGACAAAAGAAGAATTTCGAATGTGGATTGTAAGAAAACTCAATGATACGCAAGAGAAAATGGATAACCAACATGAAGAAACCACAGAAAAAATCCAGGACTTGCAAGAAAAATTCACTAAAGAAACTGGAATATTAAAGAAAAATCAAACAGAACTTCTGGAAATGAAGAACTTAGTCAAGGAATTACAAAACACAGTGGAAAGTCTCAAGAATAGGGTAAATCAAACAGAAGAAAGAATGTCAGGGATTGAAGATAACATCTTTCAATTAAATAAGTCAGGCACAGAGATAGAGCAGAGAAATAAAAGAACAAAGCCTACAACAAATGTGGGATTATGTGAAGAGGCCTAATGTGAGAATCATAGGCATCCCGAAGGGTGAAAAAGAAAATACACAAGGGTTGCATAAACTATTTGAGGATATAATGAAGGAAAATTTCCCTGGCCTTGCTAGAAATCTAGATATCCAGGTACAAGAAGCTCAAAGGATTCCTGGGAGATTCATTGCAAACAGGAAGACACCACGACACATAGTCATCAGACTGGCCAAAACAAACATGAAAGAGGCCTTCCTACAAGCTGTAAGGTGAAATAAGCAGGTAACTTACAAAGGAAAACCCATCAGACTAACTGCAGACTTCACAGCTGAGACTTTACAAGCCAGAAGAAACTGGGGCCCCATTCTCAGTCTTCTCAAACGGAATAACGCCCAGCCTAGAATCTTGTATCCTGCAAAACTAATTTTCTCATACGAAGGCAAAACAAAGACCTTCTCAGACAAGCAAAGACTGAGGGAATTCATCAAGACAAGACCTGCCTTCCAGGAAGTACTCAGAATAGCCTTACATATGAATCAGCACAACAGATGCTAGCCAGTATAAAATCATCCAAAAGCTAAAGGTCACAGGCTGGATACCACAATGACTGAAGAGAGAAAACAAAGCAACAAAGTTCAACTCAATAGGATGAAGAGAAATCGCCCCATTTAACAATTCTTTCAATAAACACGGATGGCCTAAATTGCCCACTAAGGAGACATTAAGCTGGCCGAATGGATACATATACGCAAGCCAAGTATCTGCTGTCTTCAGGAAACACACCTAACATGCAAGGATGCATTCAGACTCAAGGTGAAGCGATAGAAAACAATATTCCATACAAATAGAAGCCAAAAGAAAGCTTGAGTAGCAGTTCTCATATCAGATAACTTAGTCTTCAAATCAACAAAAGTAATGAAAGACAAAGATGGTCACTAGATAACGGTGAAAGGTACAATTCAACAAGAACACATAACAATTACAAATATTTATGCACCTAACTCAGGTGTACCCAGACTTATAAAGCAAATCCTACTTGATCTAAACAAAATGATAAACAGCAGCACTGTAATAGCCAAAGACTTCAACACCCCTCTGACAGAACAGGACAGATCCTTCAAACAGATAATAAACAAAGAAACGATGGACTTAAACAGAACTCTAGAACAAATGGGCGTGACTGACATTTACAAAACATTCTAACCAAAAACCGTATGTTTTTCTCATCAGCTCATGGGACATTCTCTAAGACTGACCACATCCTAAGCCACAAAGTCAGTCTCAACAAACTTAAAAAAAACAGAAATTATACCATGCACCTTCACAGATCACAGTGGAATAAAATTAGAAATCAACTCCAATAGAAACTCTCATCTCTACACAAAGTCATGGAAACAAAACCACCTTCTGCTGAATAATTATTGGGTTAAGGAGTAAAATAAGATGGAAATCAAAAGATTCTTTGAACTAAATGATAAAGGAGACACAAATTA
>NW_012145669.1:0-1047 GCF_000956105.1 Propithecus coquereli
GCGGAGCCCGCGAGCTCGCAGAGCAGAGCACCGCCCGGCCCCGCGTCCACATGAGCGGGCTGCCGTCCAACGCCACCGAGAATGACATCTACACCTTCTTCTATCCGCTCAAGCCTCTGAGAGTGGACATTGAGATCGGCCAAGACGGAAGAGCGACCGGCAGGGCCCACGTGGACTTTGCCACTCGCGAAGACGCTGTGGCGGCCACGTCCAAAGGCAGGGCCAGCGTGCAGCCCAGATTCGTAAAGCTCCTGTTGGATCTGAAAACCGGAGCCAGCGACAGGGCGTCCAGCAGTCTGCAGACGCCAGGCACCGGGCCGTCCGCAGCCCAGGCCGCTGACAGCGGTCCGGAGAGTCAGCCCCCGAGCGGCTGACACGGGGCTGGCTCCAGCGGCCCCAACAGCACGGGCAGTGGCACTGGTTTCCTAGGAGTGTTGAAGTTTTTCCAATCCAGTTTTCACAGGCAGCCAACAAGCAATGAAGAGCAGTTGTAACTCTAGGGGAAGTTGTGGGTCCCATTTTGCACCCTGAGTTCGTAAAATCTCGATTAAAAAAATTACATCTTCACTGCTTTCTCTTGTAAACTTCTAGCGTGTGATATTGAGTAAACTAAAACTATTTTCAGCTTTTCTCAATCTACATTTTGGTAGTATACTTCAGAGTGGTGTTATCTGAGTTTAAGTAGTTTAAGTATGTGAAATATGCACCTTTTGCCACCACGTCGCAGTGGGCAGACACGCTTTTTTGGAAAACTCAAAGGTGCTCGCTCCCTGATTCAAAAAGAAATATTCTCATGTTCATTCTAGTTTATACTTTCATTTAAAATCTTTTAGGTTAAGTTTAAGCTTTTTAAGAGTTAGTTTTGAGAATTGAGACACAATACTAATACTGTAGGAATTGGTGAAGCCTTGACTTAAAACTTTCTTTGTACTGTGATTTCCTTTTGGGTGTATTTTGCCAAGTGAAACTTGTTACATTTTTTGTTAACTAACTTTTTTTCTTAAAATGGAGATTTTTTTCACAATAAAAAATAAACTGTATAATACT
>NW_012145670.1:0-2676 GCF_000956105.1 Propithecus coquereli
CCCACTTTTTAATGAGGTTGTTTGATTTTTTTTCTTGTTGATTTTCCTGAGTTCTATATTATAGTTACCATCCCTTTATCGGATGTGTAGCACGCGAATATTTTCCCCCATTCTGTAGGTTTGCTATTCACTCTAATGATAGTTTCCTTGGCTGTGCAGAAAATTTTTAATTTGATCAGGTCCCATTTATTTTTGTTGATGCTGTGATTGCTTTGGGGGTCTTCTTCATAAATTCTTTGCCTAGGCTGATGTCTATAAGAGTTTTCCCATTTTCTTCTAGAATTCTTATGGTTTCATGTCTTAGGTTTAAGTCTGTTATCCATTGCGAGTTGATTTTGGTGAGAGGTATGGATCAATTGTCATTCTTCTGCACGTGGCTATCCAATTTTCCCAGCACTGTTTATTGAATAAGGATTCTTTTCCTCAGTGTATATTTTTGTCTAGTTTGTCAAAGATCAGATGACAATACGAGGATGGTTTTATATCTGGATTCTCAGTCCTGTTCCAATGGTCTATGTCTCTGTTCTTGTGCCAGTACCATGCTGTTTTGGTTACTACAGCCTTATAGTATAGCTTCAAGTCTGGTAGATTGATACCTCTCAATTTGTTCTTTTTACTTAAAATTGCTTTGGCTATATGGAGTCTTCTCTGGTTCCATATGAAGCGTAGAATTGTTTTTTCTACATCTGTGAAAAATGGTGGTATTTTGATAGAGATTGCATTGATTTTGTGGATCACTTTAGGTAGTATAGACATTTTAACAATGTTGATTCTGCTGTTCCATGAGTGTGGTAGGTTTTTCCATCTGTTTACATCATCTGCAATTTCTTTTCTCAGTGTTTTGTGGTTCTCCCTATATAGGTCTCTCACCTCCTTAGTTAAATATATTCCTAAATATTTAATAGGCCTCGGCTGTGTTTTGCGAAAAGGGAAAAGGCCCACTTAACAATATCCCCTTTGAGTTGGTAATGTTTTCTTTGTCACTACCTGCCAGGTGGCGCCTGAGATGCTCTTCCTGTGCATCCTTTCCCACAGTACCAGAGGGAGGGAAGGACAAAGTTAGTACTTGTATTTGTGTCAGATTTGAGCAGTGGGCTCAAAGAGTTTCTCACTTTGGAAAGGTGCTGTAGGGCTCTCCATGGACAATTAGCTTTGGGAATAGGAGGTTCAAGGGTCTCCAAGATTTCTTCAGTTTCCCCTACTGACTCCTTGCCAGAGACCTGGGCATATTAATATAAAGGTGTATTCTCTTGGACAGATTCCAGCTTCTTCATACTCACCTAAGAAATGGGCAGTCAAAATAAACTGATAGTCTTACTTTAAACAGCAGAGTTGATGATTAGGTGCAGGTAAGCTACTTCATTGTTCATTTATTCAGCAGATAAGAGAAAGAAAAGGGAAACCATGGGAGGGTATATGAGTGAAGTGGTTAGTCCAATTTGGGGACAATTAATCCGACAGCAGAGTGTTAACTAGATCATTCAGGGGAAAGGGGGCACTGGAGGTATGGAGCAACTAGATTGGAGGTCAACGTCCAGACCAGAGGTCAAAGGGCCTGAACATGGTCAGAGGCAGTGGGAGTGGAGAGGAGAGGGTGGAGCAGGAGAGAAGCACAGAGTGGCTAGAAGTCAACAAAGACTGGAACGAGAACAAGGAATGACTTTGCAGTTTAAATTTGGGATCCATGAAAGGAGAGGGAACCGTGAACAGAAGTAGAAAAGTTGGAAGAGAAGACTAATTTGAGGGTAGGGAAGATCAGGGCTACCAATAACCTGGAAAGGAAAAGGAAAAGACATTTCCTTCTCCAGACACAGGGGATGCCTAGTAGAACACAGGCTGGTCCCTAGGCTAGGTTCTGGCACAGGGTGCCACCTGCACACCGGTACACGATGGCCCTGGGGAAGACTCCTGTAGAACAACAAGGCTGCAACAGTTACACTTCATCGGGTATAGCCAGACTTTTAATATCTAAGGAGTGATGGTTGGGGAGGGGAGAAGTGCTTATTGCTGTATTAGTTGCTGAGAAAGCCAACATGTAAGAAAGGCACCTCCTTTTGACTACCTCTCTACACAGATTACAGTTTTTCTTTTCTTTTTTAAATTGTGGTACAATATACATAACATTTACCATTTTAAGTGTACAATTCAGTGGCATGAAGTACATTCACAATATTGTGCAAGCATAACCACCGTCCATTTCCAGACATTTTTCGTCTTGCAAAGCAGTTAAGCAATAATTCCCATGAAGCAATAATTCCCTATTCCGCTTCTCCTCTATTCTACTTTCTGCCTCTATGATTTGCCTATTTCAGGCACCTCATATAAGTGGAATCATACAACGTATGTCTTTTTGTGTCTGACTTATTTATTATCATATCTTCAAGGTTCATCCATGTTGTAGCATTTACCAGAATTTTATTCATTTTTATGGTAGAATAATTTTCCATTGTATGGATATATTGATACCACATTTTGTTTATCCATTCATCCGTTGATTGATAGTTGCATTCATTGGCTATTGTGACTAATGCTGCAATGGAGTGTACAAGCATGTATTTGAGTCCCTGCTTCTGATTCTTTTGGTTATGACCTAGGATCCATATAGAAATTGTACGTTTAACTTTTTGAGGAGCCACCAAACTGTCTTCCACAGCGGCTTCACCATTTTACATTCCC
>NW_012145671.1:0-958 GCF_000956105.1 Propithecus coquereli
AATGCGCACCACCTGAAGGATGGACATATTTGAAACTCGGACTTAGGGGGGTAGGAGGGGGGCAAGGGCAGCATACGTCACCTAAACATCTGTACCCCCATAATATGCTGAAATAAAAAAAAAAGTTTAACAATATAAAACCAATATATTACCAAGTAGCATTTTTATATTTATTTTTTTATTTCAGCATATTACAGGGGTACAAATGTTTAGGTCTCATATATTGCCTTTGCCCCACCTGAGTCAGAGCTTCAAGTGTGTCTATCCCGCAGATGGTGCGCACCTCACCCATTAGGTCTCAATATACCCATCCATCCCCTCCTCGCCCCTCCCACCTGCCCAGCACCCGATGAATGTTACTACTATATGTGCACATAAGTGTTAATCTGTTAATACCGATTTGATGTTGAGTACATGTGGTGCTTGTTTTTTCATTCTTGTGATACTTCACTTAATAGAATGGGCTCCAGCTCTATCCAGGGTAATATGAGGTGCTAGATCACTATTGCTCTTTGTGGCTGAGTAGAACTCCATGGTATACATAGACCACATTTTCTTAATCCACTCATGTATTGATGGGCACTTGGGTTGTTTCCACTTCTTTGCAATTGTGAATTGTGCTGCTATAAACATTCGAGTGCAGATGTCTTTTTTATAGAATGTCTCTCTTTTTTTAATTTCAGCATATTATGGGGGAACAGATGTTTAGGTTACGTATGTTGCCCTTGCTCTCCCTCCCCCCCAAGTCCGAGCTTCAAGTATGCCCATCCCCTGGATGGTGTGCATCGCACTCTTTGTGTATGCATATACCTGTCCCCTCCTCCCCCCTCACCCCACCCCCTTGCCCGACATCCAATAAATGTTATTCTTATATGCTCACTTATGTGCTGATAGTTAATACCAATTTGACGGTGAGTACATGTGGTGCTTGTTTTTCCATTCTTGGGATACTTCACTT
>NW_012145672.1:0-927 GCF_000956105.1 Propithecus coquereli
TTAATTCTTTTTTTTCCATATGTCTGTACTTAACTGTTCTCCACTTAGTGAAATATTGTTCTCATCCTTCCCTTCAGTTCTTTAGACATGGCTCCTTTTAGGTCTTTGAACATATTTAAAATAGCCGATTTAAAGTCTTTGTCTAGTAAGTCCAATGTCTGGGCTTTCTCAGGGACAGTTTCTATTGGGTGATTTTTTTTTTTTTGCTGCATATTGACCATGCTTTTTTATTTCTTTACATGTCATTTTTTTGTTATAAACTGGATATTTTGAATCATATAAGGTGATAACTTCCCTCCCCAGGGTTTGTCATTATTGCCATTTGTTTGTTTAGTGACTTTTGTGAACTAATTCTGTAAAGACTATATGTGTGGCTACTGCATTCTCTGCTCAGTTATAAATAGCTTGGTGGTCAGTTAGTGATTGGACAAAGATTATGCCTGGAACCAGTAAGTCTCCCATCCTTTGCTGAGGTCTCTGTGAGTGTTGGGGTACTCCTTTGTTACTTGGGCAGGATGTTTACAGTTCCATCTTAGCCTTCACTTCCTGCTTGTCCAGAGCCTCAAGGTCAGTCAGAGATAGGAGCTGAGGACTTTCTCAGGTCTTTTCTGGGCATATGCATAGCCCTTCACACACATGTGGCCTTTAGATTTTCAGGAATATGTCAAAGTTTTTCAAAGCCCACATATGCACGTCTCATTGGCCAACTTTTTAATTTTTTGGTTAGCTTCTTATTTGCCCAAACTATTAGTCACAGCCTCAGGCAATTGTTTTGTTAAGCAATCGTCTCTGATTTTTTCTTGTTTATTTTTTGTTTTTTTGTCAAATGCCCAAGGTAAAATAACTGTTTTTACTGCTTTCTCAATTAGCTCAATACAAACAAGCCTTATAAGTGGGATTTTCCAGGGACTTCCAAACAGCTCAAAT
>NW_012145673.1:0-1809 GCF_000956105.1 Propithecus coquereli
ATATATATATATACATGTATATATCTACACACACAAATATATTCATAACAAAATAAGAATGAAATATTCATAGCAATTACAGTCCTTGTTTCTGTAACTGGTTACATGGCTGTAGCTGGTACCTACAAATTCAGATGCTAATCTCTCCCAGAAGCATTCTTACAGACACATGCAGAAATAATGTTGACCTCTGGGTATCCCTTAATCCAGTCTAGTTGGCACTTAAAATTAACCATCAGAATATCCAGTATTGAACATATGATTTCTGATCTTTCACTGATTTGCAACACCTACACATTTTCCCTTTATTGTGAGTTATAGCTCTATTCTTTGGGTTTCTTTGGCCAAAAATCTTAGAGAATCCTTTCTCTTCCCAACAAATATCTCTGTTTCCACCTTGACCAGCAGAATTACTATTGCTAGAGAAGTCAGGTTGACTTTTTAAAAATATAAATCAGATCATATCATTCCTTTGCTCTAAAGACTGATAGCTTCCCATCTCATACAGTTTGAGTAAAAACCAAAGCCCTAGGAATAGGGCAATTCTCTAGCTTGCTTATTCTGTTCCAACCACACTGGCTTCTCTGCTTTCCCTATAAAATGTCAGATATGATCCTACCTGAAGACTCTTGTACTTGATAGTCTATTTGCCTCCAACATCCTTTCCCCAAAGAACCACATGGTTCATTCCAATACTTCCTTTAAATGTCAAATTACTAGTAACACATTACCTAACCACTATATAAAAAAGAAGACTTCTATCCCTGACACTCCTTAATTATGCACACACACACACACACACACACACACACACACACACACACACATACACATCTGATATTCTCTTTCTTTTCATCTATCTCTAAATAAATACATTTATCATCCATCATCATCAATCTATCTATCTACTTATCTATCCCTCATGATAATTTTGTTATTATCTGCCTTATCCTACTAAAGGATAGCTCTGCTGTTGGAGGGATTTTCCTAGTTAGGTTCATTGATGTTTTTTCCCATGACTGTAACAGTACCTGGGGCATTACATGCTTTCAGTCATAAGAGGTAAGCCATGCTTTCAGCACAATTGTAGAAAGTTGCTGGATTTCAGTCTATATCTTGATTCTAAAATTTAGCAATCTGACCTTATTTTATTTCTCTAAGTTGTTTAGGTCTATTTTCAATCCTATCACTCCACAGGACTTGTATTCACCATGTCATGCATATTCTCTTATAGCACTGACAATTCCATCCCATTCATCCTCAAAATTTGGCTTTCGCTATTCATTATAGATAATTTCAGCTGTTAAACCTTGCAAATCATAGGCTGCCAGATCCAATTTTATTAATACTAACTAGACTTTACTTTTCATTCTCACCTAGGCCAGTGCCCAATACTAGATTTCAGGTCTCCTGCCTACAGCACACTCTAATATGATGTTTTTCAAATTTATGGTTTTGGAGGCAAACAAGAGTAACTAACTTTGATTAATTGAAACAGAAAAGGAATATATTTCAAAAACATGGCATTTATCAAACAATGCTTGGAGATTTATGATGCAAAGTGCATGAAAAGAGCCAGAAATAATAGAGACGGAGAATTCAGAATGACAATCAGTATCATGCTTTGGACCCAAGTAATGGAAGGTTTCCCAAACATGCATTGAGTTTCAAATTCAAAGCATGCGAGAAAATGTGAAATATTTGGGCCGGGCATGGTGGCTCACGCCTGTAATCCTAGCTCTCTGGGAGGCCGAGGCGGGTGGATTGTTTGAGCTCAGGAGCTCGAAACCAGCCTGAGCAAGAGCGAGA
>NW_012145674.1:0-1495 GCF_000956105.1 Propithecus coquereli
GGTTTTCTTCCCTCACACCATTACAACAGTCACACAGACAGAAGACTTCTGTGACTAAATGTGGGGGATTTCTGCCCAGCAACAAACAAGCAATCTAGTCAGTCACCAGCTCAGTGTCCTCTAATTCAATTCATCCTCTACGGTTCACTTCCTACTCCTATAGTTTCAAACTTTTAAGGTGTTATACCGGTGGTGTCTCACACGTGTAATCCTAGCACTCTGGGAGGCTGAGGCAGTAGGATCGCTTGAGCCCAGAAGTTTGAGGTTGCTGTGAGCTAGGTTGACACCACGGCACTCTAGCCCGGGCAAAAGAGTGAGACTCTGTCTCAAAAAAAAAAAAAAAAAAAAAAAAAAAGAAACTCCTAGTGGATCCCCATAGTACTTAGTGCTAAGGAAAAAACTGTCTGCTTGCTTGTGATACTGAAACAAGACTACAACTAAATATACTTCTCACTCATTTGCCAAAAAACTCAGCCATGTTCAGTTTTCCACACTAGTAATGATCTCATCTTAGGTGCCTGCTACATCTATTTAACTGTTTCTTTTGAACAATGTATTTTTAACCATCTGTCTTACATTGTTCCTGATTTTACAAAATACTGAAAATTTTCTGTACAAACTGAAAGGTTATAGATTAACATAATAAAAACTGAATACCTTAAACACTAGATACTGAATCAGAAAAAGTGACAGTGACAGAAAAAAGTTGACAGTTTTTAACCTTGTGCAGTTGGAATTATGTGATATCCCAACAATTTCCCATTTATAAATTAATGAGCACACAATAAATTGTTTAAGAACTTCTATCATTTGTGCCAAAAGAGGGAAGCTATAGATTGGATAATTCAAACTAAGAAATTTAAATATGCTACTTTTAAACCTGAAGACAAAGGCCTAAACTTATAAAATGGATATGTGGTAAATCCTTCTGTTGCAATTAACATTTTTAAGAGCTTCCTTACTACATAGTCAGATACTGTTCTAAGCACTACGTCTGTGTTACTGAATCTTCTCAATCTTTATGAGGTAGTTACTATTATCCTTCTTTTGAAGATGGGGAACCTGAAGAATGGAGACAACATATAATCTGCTCAAGACGACACATTACAGAGCCAGCATAAACACACAATCTGGCCCTGGAGCCCATATCTTTATCTTACAACTGACTCACTGGATGAGAAGAATTCTTTTGTCATGTAAACCTGAGTTCACTGCTGTCTACAAACTCATGCCTGGCCCATGGGAGGTACTGAAAAATGCTGAAAGAATTAAATTCGGGCCGGGCGCCGTGGCTCACGCATGTAATCCTAGCACTCTGGGAGGCTGAGGCGGGCGGATTGTTTGAGCTCAGGAGCTCGAAACCAGCCTGAGCAAGAGCAAGACCCCGTCTCTACTAAAGCTAGAAAGAAATTAATCAGACAACTAAAAATATATAGAAAAAATTAGCCAGGCATGGTGGCGCATGCCTGTAGTCCCAGCTACTCGGGAGGCTGAG